>NC_056727.1:1144751664-1144905893 GCF_019279795.1 Protopterus annectens
ATGCTGCTGATGGGATGATTTGATACATGCTGCTGCTGTGGGGGTATTGTTTGATAGATGCTGTTGAGGGGAGATTGTTTGATACATGCTACTGCTGGTGGGATTGTTTGATACTTGCTGCTGCTGGGGGGATTATTTGATACATGCTGCTGGGGATTGTTTGATATATGCTGCTGCTGGGGATTGTTTGATACATGCTGCTGCTGCTGGGGATTGTTTGATACATGCTGCTGGGGGGTTGTTTGATACATGCTGCTGCTGGAGGGGTTGTTTGATAGATGCTGCTGGGGGTTGTTCGATATATGCTGCTGGGGGTTTGTTTCATACATGCTGCTGGGGGGGATTGTTTGATAGATGTTGCTGGGGGTTGTTTGATACATGCTGCTGGGGGGATTGTTTGATACATGCTGCTAGGGGGTTGTTTGATATATGTTGCTGCGGGTGGGATTGTTTGATACATGCTGCGGCTGGGGGGGAATTGTTTGATACATGCTGTTCATGCTTGGGGGATTGTTTGATACATGCTTCTGGGGGTTGTTTGATACATGCTGCTGGGGGATTGTTTGATACATGCTGCTGCTGGGGATTGTTTGATACATGCTGCTGCTGCTGGGGGATTGTTTGATACATGCTGCTGGGGGTTGTTTGATACATGCTTCTGCTGGGGGATTTTTGATAGATGCTGCTGGGGGTTGTTCGATACATGCTGTTGGGGGTTGTTTCATACATGCTGCTGCTGGGGGATTGTTTTGTAGATGCTGCTGGGGGGTTGTTTGATACATGCTGCTGGGGGGATTGTTTGATACATGCTGCTGGGGGGTTGTTTGATACATGTTGCTGCTGGGGGGGGTTGTTTGATACATGCTGCTGCTGGGGGGATTGTTTGATACATGCTGCTGCCGGGGATTGTTTGATAGATGCTGCTGGGGGGTTGTTTGATACATGCTGCTGGGGGGTTGTTTCATACATGCTGCTGCTGGGGGGATTGTTTGATAGATGCTGCTAGGGGGTTGTTTGATACATGCTGCTGGGAGGGATTGTTTGATAGATGCTGCTGGGGGGTTGTTTGATACATATTGCTACTGGGGGTATTGTTTGATACATGCTGCTGCTGGGGGGATTGTTTGATAGATGCTGCTAGGGGGTTGTTTGATACATGCTGCTGGGAAGGATTGTTTGATAGATGCTGCTGGGGGGTTGTTTGATACATGTTGCTGCTGGGTGTATTGTTTGATACATGCTGCTGCTGCAGGGGATTGTTTGATACATCTGCTGCTTGGGGGAGATTGTTTGATAGATGCTGCTGGGGGGATTGTTTGATAGATGCTGCTGGTGGGGGGATTGTTTGATACATGCTGCTTCTGCAGGGGGGAGTGTTTAATACATGCTGCTGCTGGGGGGATTGTTTGATACATGCTGCTGCTGGGGGGATTTTTGATGCATGCTGCTGGGGGGATTGTTTGATACATGCTGCTGCTGTTGATGATTGATACATGCCGCTGCTGAGGGTATTGTTTGATACATGCTGCTGCTGGGGGGATTATTTGATACATGCTGTTGCTGCTGGGGGTATCATTTGATATATGCTGCTGCTGGGGGGGACTGTTTGATACATCTGCTGCTGGGGGGATTGTTTGATAGATGTTGCTGGGGGGATTGTTTGATACATGCTGCTGCTGGGGGGCATTGTTTGATACATGCTTTTGCTGGAGGAATTGTTTGATACATGCTGCTGCTGCTGGGGTATTGCTTGATACATGATGCTGCTGGGGGGATTGTTTGATACATCTGCTGCTGGGCGGGATTGTTTGATAGATGTTGCTGGGGGGGATTATTTGATAGATGCTGCTGCTGGGAAGATTGTTTGATACATGCTGCTGCTGCTGGGTGGGAATGTTTTATACATGCTGCTGCTGGGGGGGATTGCTTGATACATGCTACTGCTGCTGGGGCTATTGTTTGATACATGCTGCTGCTGGCGGGGATTGTTTGATACATGCTGCTGCTGGGGGGTATTGTTTGATACATGCTGCCGCTGCTCGGGGGATTGTTTGATACATGCTGCTGCTGGGGGGATTGTTTGTTACATACTACTGTTGGTGGGGGGGTTGTTTGATACATGTGGCTGGGGAGTGAGTGTGTGTGTGTGTGTGTGTGTGTGTGTGTGTGTGTGTGTGTGTGTGTGTGCGTGTGCGCATGTGTGCATGTGTGTGTGTGTGTGTGTGTGTGTGTGTGTGTGTGTGTGTGTGTATATGTGTATGTATGAAAATGCCCTAGTGTTACTCAGGCTCACCTTAAGTACAAGAAACAAGAGCCTGAACTCTCTACCCATACCACCAGTTGTGATTCAAGGAATTGAGTGAGGATTTTACAAAGAACTGAGGGCTTCAGGGGAAGAAAAGTTTAGTGCTGCTTATACCAAGTCTGCTTGCATTGTTAGTAGCACAACAGGTAGTGTACGTGCTTTTGATGCAGAAGGCTGTGGGTTTTACTCCTACAGTATGCAGATAGATTGCTGATACTGTACTGTGTTGTAATTTAAAGGGAGTGGATGCTGCAGTCCTGTGACTGTCCTCCTCTGGAGGAGTTATCTAGTAACTATGAACTTGTTATCAGTTTGCCATTCATTCTCTATTGCAATATTACTAGCTTATCATTTTTTTTAATATAACACAGGCAATTTATTGTTCAAGGGCAACAGCCACTTTATTTTTAGATGAAACAATGAAATATAAAGTTGTTTGCTAGCTGCAACATCATCATTAGTTCCAGATCCCTTTAATGTGGAATTATTTATTTGACATCTGCAGAGATTTTGCATATTTACTGATATTGGTGGATTGTAATGACAGAAGTCTGAGTGGCCTTTTATGGTTGACATTTTCTGAAATTGGTAGTTTTGTCATTATTGGTTCATACAGTTTGTTTTATTGTTTACTACAAGATGCTCACAACTACAAATTTTAAACACATTCTAACATTCTAACAAGTGGTGTTGCATTATACAAGGAATATAATATAATACAATCAGGAAAGTGAATCAAAGAATGCATCTATGTATGCATGGCTCTAAAAAATATGAAGGAACCTATGGTTTGAAAACAACCCAGATGGAAGCTTAGTCCTCCACTGGCCAGATGCAAAATGAATGTGGCTTTTCATGTCCTTTCAATGTTGTGGTAGTAAATAGTTTTAAAATAATTGCCCTTTTTAGGTCATTAAGCACCCCTCTCACACTATGCCCCTCCAGTCTTCAACAGCTTCCGGCGCCTATGCTCATAGGTTAAATTAAAATGAAATGGTGACATCAAGCATTTTTTGCATCCAAGCCTCCAGCATAGTGGGAAACCGATCAAACTCTGCTAAGTAAAATGACATCTTGCTTATCCTATTTGTTTAAATAAAGCTAAGATTTGTGTTACAAGAACATTACTGCATGTTTGTTCACACAGTGCTGAGCATGATTTCCATCTGTACCACCCATAATGATGTGGTGAATACAGAGACATAGACGTGTTAACATGGATATATAACTACTATATATCTGTTCTTCTTGCTATCCTATCAGTATTGGCTTATGCAAATAATAAGATGAGAAAATGTACTGAGGCACAAAGCATCACATATCATTTTTGTGTCAACTGACATCTGCTTCTGCCAGTTCCATGGAAGGCATAGATAGAAAGTGTATAAGACAACACCATTCTTTCATAAGAAAACAAAAACAATTAAGAAAGCCATTAACTACACTTCAGCTAATCTACAGATATACAGGTGTCATATTTCTTTAAATGAACTGCTGGATCATCTGCTGTGCAGAGTTGGCATGTCCTCCCTGCGGCCGAGTGAGTTTTAAAGACATGCAGTAAGTGTTGCCTTCTTTGAAGGTTGGGCACTGGGCTGACAACTCAACACTGTAAAATCCCCACTGTCACTCAATCTTCAAACCAGTGATCCACTGTATTGACCCCTAACCAGGAAAAGCCGAAAGACTATCACTGGAAGTATTCAGTGATTAGAACCTGCAAAAGATGTAAGATACAGTAAGTATGTGCTATTATCATTAGTGGAAATTCAGCCAAAATAAATTAAACTGCACATTTAAAGATACTGCTGACTAAAATAGCTCAGTGTGGTCAATGACTAGTAGTACACAGGCCCCAGGATTCATTAAACCCTACACAGAGTGTAGGGCTAGTGCAGTAGCTGCTGCACAGAACATGGCCACCGAGCGATTCAGCAAAGGGCTCCCAGGATGTGCATGAGCGCTCCTACACTGTTCCTGCACAGACACCACTGCCTTATGCTAATTACCTCATTTTCTGGTGAAAACCATGCAGATGAAGGTGAATTAGTGATTCAGCAAGCAGGCAGGTGTTCATGCAAGAATAGTGTAACCTGCAGAAATGTATTCAGTTACTAGCTGAATACATTTCTGCAAATGAGAAAACAGAGACATGACAGCTCAAAAGAAAGCATGTACTATATTTAGTAGGCATGCCAATGGCCAACTATATTGGCCATTGGCATGAAAAATAGTTAGAATTTTTTAAAATAAAACTTTTTTTGGCTGATCTTGGCCATTTAAGCATAGGGCAGCGGTGCGCAAATGGGATCATGCCGAAAATAAAAAAAAGGGGGGGGATCAATTTTTACAGAAATCTCCATTTTGCCATTTATAGTCAATGGCATGCAGACTGAAAACAATACCAGGGAATAGTGGTTGCTAAGGGGAAGCCCAGTGTAAGTGTGGTAACTATGGAGTAAGGCAGTGGTGTATGCAAATGAGGGGAGTTAAACTGAATCACAAATTTCTTCTAAGTGTCAGACTGCACCTAACCGTGTAGCTGCTCCAACACCACTGTGTAGACAGGAGGAACAGCTAACATGAAAAGGGGGTGTGTCATGCTTGCTGTAAGCACATTGGGGCTCAGTGGCCCATGCTTGCCCTTAGCTAAGCACAGCAAAGGAAGGGGGTGTGTCTGAGGCTGTATTTTCTCATTCCATGAAATGCAGAGCATATTCTTATCCAGGGAGGGCCAGTTCTGCTTAAAACTGTTTACTTTAGCTAAACAGGTGTGTGTGTGGAGTGCACCAGGCCTAAACCCCCCCCCCCAAAAAAAACAGAAATAGCAAAACTGTTTACAAGTGAGCAACAGATATGATTGGTGCTCATTGGGGCTAAAAATGGGAGGAAATGGGAAGGGGAAACAGCAAAAGGAAGGCAGTCAAGACAAACTATCATAGCTGGCAGGTGGAATGTATCAGAATCAGCCAATTACAAAGGCAGCAGCCCAGCACACTATTATAAACTATACTAACACCTTTCAGTCTGGTTTTTCCACAAACTCTACAGTACTGGTGTACACATTCGGGGGAATTTTAAACTGACAAATATAACAAAACATGTTAAGGGCTGCTGTTGCTCTGATCTATCAGTATGCGCTAGAGACTGAGGGTGGTGAGGATGAAAATGCTGACAACCAACTCAGACTGAGGAGGAGGAGAAGAGTGTTCAGACCCAGGGTAACCTACCAGGGGCTACATGATCTGGAGATAGTAGAGCTCTACAGGGTGGACAGGGACATACTTCAGCAACTTGTTGAGCTATGCCAGCCTCGCCTCAGAGCCAGAACCAACTGAGGGGAATCCATCCCAGTGGATACCGAGATATGTGTTGTCCTAAGAATACAAGCTGGGGATATCATGGGGGTCTCACAGGCATCTGCATCCAGGATACTCCACCAGTTCCTGGATGCCATGCGACCACATGCCGCTGAGCACATTTACTTCCCCAGCACCCATGAGGAGAGGACCAGCAATATGCGTCTCTTCCACCATGTAGCAGAATACCCGGAGGTACTGGGTGCCATAAATTGCACGCACATCCACATCAAAGCACCGCCCAGTGACCAGGGTAGGGTCTACCTAAACCACACAGGGTTCCACTCTATCAACTGCCAGGTCAGTGCAAAGCCCAGGGCATTATCATGAACGTGTGTACTGGCAGCCCTGGAAGGTATCACAACTCCCACATCTGGCATTCGTCACAGCTGTACTGGTTGTTTGCCAGTGGGGACATCCCGTAAGGCCATCTGGTGGTGGAGATGCTGGCTACGCACTGGAGCCATGGATGACGACACCCATCAGAAATGCACACACACCCACACAAGAATGCCATAATGAAGCACATGCACAAACCAGGATCATTATAGAGCATGTGTTTGGGATGCTCAAGTTACAGTTACGTGGCCTTGACATATCTGGTGGAGCCTTGCAGTACTCTCCAGCCAAATGTGTACACATATTCATAGTATGTGCCATGTTACACAATATGATCCTGCAGAAACAGCTGCAGCAGGAACAAAACAGGGAAGGGCCACACAGACCACCACCATTGCCAAGGTCTCCACAGGCACAGAGAGACTCAGAGGAGGAACATCCTGAGCCTGCTCCTGTAGGCAGATGGAGGTGTGCCCTGTATGCCCTGGCCTTGGCAAAGAGACAATGCATAGCACATACACTAACACTGTAGGGCCCCAGGGACTGATCTCTCTCTGACTCGCACACACAGTAAAATGGATGCCAAACATCACACCACCTATACCTTACCATGTATGGGCAGTGTACTGCGTGCATCCGACATAGTCAGCCCTCAAGCACCATCCTCATAACAGCCTCAGGCACAAGGTAAGCCAGTCTGCTTAACAAAATAAATGAATGGAATGGAATGTTCTGATAGCATATCTATGGTATTGATCAAGCATGCAAGGGAATGGGGTGGCTAACTGGGATTGCAGCAGACAACTGACAGGTCTATGGGACAGCAGGAGGTGTATCCCCAGTACTGGCCTACCCACATCATGCAGTACCACCCTAGTTGACAAATACCACTGCAGTATATGTGGTGAGCCAAATAACTGGGGGGGGGGGGGGCGGCGGTCATAGGTCACATGCATGGATGTTAAAGTGGGAGTCCCATAACCAACCCAGCCTCACCCATCAGATCAGCTGTAGAAAACCATACAGAAATGTCTGGCAAAGGCCCCAACATGGCGACATCCATAAAATCCCCACCTACAGATGTTTACACAGTGATATCACAGCAGGTCTGGCAGTGGCAGTATGGCTTTGAAAGGTAAAAAGTCTGAAACTACAAATGTTTATGCCAGAACAATCTGACCCGTGGTCAATACTATTATGCCTATAGTCTCAAAGATAGGGCACACCACTATGCTAAATGGGACCAAAATGTTAAGCTAATATCAACACAGTCTCTGCAAATGTGTATTGTGTACAAATGCCCCCCTCCCATAGTCACATAGAAATGCAGTAACATGTCCCTAGCCTTAAGCAGCATCCAGCTGTCAACTATAGTGATGCCTCAACACAAACAGAAAGCAGCTGTCAGTAACACCCACAGTCAACTTACTAGTACCATCCCAGGGTTGTCTACTGACTGCAGCCTGGGAACATATGATCATCAGAATGCACTGCCTTGTACAGATGGCCTGGATCTGTCACACCTGGCCTACAGGCCTCTGGCAAATGCCTATGCCTCACCCACAATGCCCCGTTAGGGAGTGTCATGGGGTCCATAACACCAACATAACTCAGTCTACAAAATGAAAAGAAAGGCCATGCTGCTAACTGCTAGGAGAAAACCTGACAGTGTCAGAGAGCCAGAATTCTGGACAAAGTCATGAATAATGGGATGAAAAAGGTCCAAAGAGAAGGACACCTTTGATATACTGCTCTAATAATGCTATAAAGTCAATGGAATGATTGTGGTAGCATGGAATGTCTGATGAGTACGAAGTCTGAAACTGCAATGTCAACTGTCAGTAATACCTGACTTCAACCATTTGCAAAAACCAACTTGCAAAGCACTTGTCCTTGAAAACCACACGTGTTTGGGTAACCAACAAGATATATGAGTTATGGATGTTGACATTTTGTGATACTCTGTACAGCCGACAGGCAGGGCTAGGAGTCTAAACATGGGAATGCACTCATGGCAGACAGTCCTAACCCTGGAAATTGGTGACATGTCTGCACCCACAGAACCATGGCCCACAGCCATGGGGAGTTCCACACCCTTCCCTGCTCACTCATCCTATGCAATATCCTGACCCCAAAATGTGGCCATCCAAGCAACATGAGGTGGACTGTACATATATGTGAGGCAAACACACACCTCCAGGCTGGTCAAACAGTCTGACACACACAAGACCCTCCTGGCTTGTTAAACTTGATTTCTGTATTAGTAGCTGTATTTAGAGCACAACCAAAAGCTGTTTGCTGAATTTCCTGTTTGCACTTAATTTTAAATCGTTTTTTTCTTAAAACTTGCATATTTTCTGTCCTTGACCTAGCACTCTTGTGTGGGGTCATTTACTGCACTGTTATAACTTGATATTACTTGTGAACCTCTGCTATCTCTGTAAAAAACAAAAAAAAAAATCTTGCTTTTTCCCACTTTTCTGAGAGTTAAAAAGTTCAGTTACAGGCTTGCTGTTCCTGAACTGTTTGAAAGTTTCTGTGAGGCCATTTTGCTTGGGCTGAAGGAGGGTCTCTGTGTTCATCAGTGGCAGTGACTAACATTGAGCAGCTTCCTGCCCCGGAGAGGTGGTTACTGACTTGAAACTGTAGTTTTATTGGCCACTAGGGTCATTTCCATAACTCCTACATCTTCCTATCTTAAATTCTAGTAGCTACGTGGTTTGAGCGCTTTTCCAGGCGTGTTGGCTGATGATGAACAACCCACCAAGAGGAAAAACGCTGAGAGAAGAAGGAGACACTTTTGAGATTTTAAGTATTTTTCTCTGTTTATTTGCTAAGTTTTTCTGCATAGCTGCCTAGCTTGAGCATTTTCTGGCTTGTTAAACTTGATTTCTGTATTAGTAGCTGTATTTAGAGCACAACCAAAAGCTGTTTGCTGAATTTCCTGTTTGCACTTAATTTTAAATCGTTTTTTCTTAAAACTTGCATATTTTCTGTCCTTGACCTAGCACTCTTGTGTGGGGTCATTTACTGCACTGTTATAACTTGATATTACTTGTGAACCTCTGCTATCTCTGTAAAAAACAAAAACAAAAAAAAAATCTTGCTTTTTTCCCACTTTTCTGAGAGTTAACAAAGTTCAGTTACAGGCTTGCTGTTCCTGAACTGTTTGAAAGTTTCTGTGAGGCCATTTTTGCTTGGGCTGAAGGAGGGTCTCTGTGTTCATCAGTGGCAGTGACTAACATTGAGCAGCTTCCCTGCCCTCGGAGAGGTGGTTACTGACTTGAAACTGTAGTTTTATTGGCCACTAGGGGTCATTTCCATAACTCCTTCATTTGTCCTCGGAGGAGTGGTTTAAGGCAGTAACTTGTAGTTTATTGGCCATTTTGGGTCATTTCCTGTCTTTTCCAGCCCCCTGCTATAAAGCACGCTTTAGTGCGATTTAGCCCGATTTAGCCCGATTTAGCCAGATTTAGCGCGGAGTTGCTACTGTTGCACACTAGGGCAGCGCCGGTTAAGCAGGTTTAAACTATTCGGGCTACCTAAAGTCCACTCTTCAAATTTTCCCTTAAAACTACCTTCCTCAAACTATACTACTGATCTAATCAGCGTATCCTATAATTAAAAAGATCATCTCTACTTGACTCCAAGTAGACTATTCTCTATCTGTTAAACGTAGCACTTGCTCCTACAGTACTTATTACCTTGATACGGCACTCTTGTCATAGATAGTACCCCAAAAGGCAACCCCCATTTCTCGGTCACCCACGCCCCGGAATCTTTTTAAAGTTTTTTTGTCTAGTCCTTCTAGCATGTCGAGGGATCAGTTGCTCGTGTCCTCTCCTGCTCAGCTGGTGAACCTGGGAATATTGAGGCAATGTTACAATTGCCTCATGTACACAGACAACCCTCTCCTCCTCCCACAAAACACAAATACATGCGGGAGATGCAACTATACGGCCAAACTGGAGGCTGAGCTCTCTCAACATAGGACTGGCAAGACCAGTCAGGAGGAGAAGGTTACCACACACACTATAGACCCAGTCTCACATATTACCATTACAACCTCAAATCATACACATAAACACACAAAGACATACTCGGAGGCTCTGATCAAAAATCTACCAAAACAGCAGAGGCCACCAAAGCAGACACCCAAACAACCACCACCTCAGAACACAACACCTGCAACACATAGACCTCACAGTCAGAGTGTCAAACAGTCACAGCCCTTAAGGCCAAACACAATGCCAGACACACTAGTCATTGGTGACTCCATAGTCAGACACACTGATGTCCCGCTCACCAGACTGAGTAAGGAGAAGGTCACAGTAAGCTGCCTGTCGGGCGCTAGAATCCGCCACATAACGCAAGCACTCAGGTCTCTCAACAGCAGGTACAAATATGACTCAGTCATTGTCCACGCTGGTGTAAACGACCTGAGACGCACCTCCTTGGACTACATGAAAAGAGACATTGAGGAGCTCTCTGATTATGTAGCCCAGACAGGTATGACCCTGACCTTGAGCAGTATCCTACCTTCACCAAGAATGATGCCACAATACAGAGATAAGATGATCAGCTTTAACAATTGGCTTAAACACTGGTGTCATTCAAAGGGGATCCAGTGTCTGTCTGCCTGGGATGACATGCTGGACAAGCCACGCTGCTTCACAAGGGACGGCTTGCACCTGTCACCCTGGGATTCCGGATATTGGCAAAGGCTCTTGCCACCCCCATAGTGCCTTTTTTAGGCCAGGCGCAAATTCTAAACCTACCACCCTAGAACACAAAAAGGAAAAAACTAAGGGTAATGCTGCTCAATGCCAGAAGTCTAAATCTCAAAATGCACGACTCGAGGCCCTTCTCAGTATGGAGAACATCGATGTCTGTGTTGTGACAGAAACCTGGTTCAAGGCTCCTGAGAGCACCCCAGCTATCAGGTTTTACCTCATATCATGCTCCGCCCCAAAATCTGGACAATACCAAGAAAGGAGGGGGTATCCATATTCATCAAGGACACCCACACCTCAAGACTGGTGGCAACGCACGATGCATCGGAGACCATCCAGGTGCATTTAACCATAGGCAAGACTGCTCTGCAAATTGTAGCATGTTACAGGCCACCCTCACAAACTCAGGAACCTCACATGGCCTTCCTGAAAACACTAGAGGGGATAAATGTATCACCAAACACCATCATACTAGGTGACTTCAATTACCCTAATATAGACTGGGAACACTACTCAAGCCCAAACACCCTAGCCCAAAAGTTCCTGGAATTCATAAACTCAAATGCCATGGAACAACTAGTCACCATCCCCACAAGAGGAGATAACATACTTGATCTCATCATCACGAACATGGGAGCACAATGTTCAACACCGGAGGTGTACCCTCACTGGTGAGATCAGACCACAACTAATCTCGCTGGAGGTCCTCAACCCCCCCCCACCTGAAATACAAAAGACCACACTACAGAAACTCTCAAAAGCCGACTTCACACTTCTAAAGACTAGTGTGGTCTCCTTTAAGGCCCCGAGCCATGGAAAACAGTACTCAAGCCGCTGAATCACTTACAAATGCCTTCTACCAGCACCTGCAGGACTGCATGGATAAGGCAATCCCAAGCAAAACAAAGACTCTTTGTACCAAAGGCAAGCGTCCAGTGTGGTGGACCCCAGCCATAAACAAACTCTACAACAAAAGGAGGAAGCTACTACAAGATAGAGCAAAATCCTTAAAAGGTAAGACACCCTTGATCACTATAAGTAAAAAACTAAGAGCTCTCATAAAATCATCCAAAGCAAATTTCGAGAGAAAAATAGCTAGAGACTCAAAAGACAATCACAAGGCCTTCTTTAGCTATGTTAGAAACCTGGGAGGAAACTCCCAGATATGCTCAGAGCTAGTTCAAAATGATGTGAAGATTACTGATCCTACAGACATTGCCAACATACTGGCTGACAAGTTCAGTGCAAACTCCCCCCCCCAAAAGGAGAGATATCTATACCAAACGATTGCAGCCCCCCAAACATCTCCAGCCCAAGTGAGAACTGCTCTCTCCAAAGCAAAAACACAGCATCCATGGGACCTGATGGTGTCCCCGGCTGTGTGCTCCATGAACTCAATGAGGAATTAAACCCACAGCTAGGACAGCTGTTTAATCAAAGTCTTACCTCTGGATGCACTCAGGAGTGGCGCACTGCAACTGTGGTACCACTTCACAAAGGCGGTGCCTCCACCGACCCTGGAAATTACCGCCCATTAGCTTGACAAGCCTTATCTGCAAAGCCATAGAGAGGATCATAATGGACCTCATAAATAAAGACATAGGGAATTTGCAGACTTTGGATCCAACCCAGTTTGGCTTTGTCAAAGGCAGATCATGCCTTTTAAACTTGGTTGACTTTTTCAAACAGTCACCAAAGCCATTGATGAGGAAAGGCAGTCCATACAGCCTACCTCGATCTGGCTAAGGCCTTCGATACAATACCCCATTCGGGTATCATTGAAAAACTCATCAGCTTAAATGTCAACCCATACATCACAAGATGGGTTGCAAACTGGCTGAGTGACAGAACCCACAGGGTCAGAGCTGCTGGCCATGTCAGACTCAAAGCCTGTCACAAGTGGTGTCCCACAGGGCTCAGTCCTGGGCCCACTCTTGTTTGGCATCTACTTTTCCAAAGTACAAGCAAACACAGGAGGGTTATGGCTGACAAAGTTTGCAGATGACTGCAAACTGGGCGCCATAGTAGAAAACACATCTGACACAGATATCCTTCAGAAGGGTCTCACAGAAATGGATAACTGGTGCCAGAGCCACGGCCTAAAGTTAAATGCCAAAAAAATGCATAGTCATACCCTTCGGGAAAACAAGGTTACCCCTAGCTACCAAATAGGTGGCAATCCACTGAGCACAGAAGAAGTTATCAGGGACCTGGGGACCCAGGTTGATAGTAGTCTGTCATTCGACACCCATGTAGCTAAAGTAGTTAGGAAGACCTTCTACATTGCCCACCTTATCATGAAGGGATTCTCATCTAGATCAAGGGAGGTCATAGTCTCCCTTTACTCATCACTCATCAGACCAATGATTGAGTACAATGCCCCATTCGGAATGTATCTGACCCGACACTTGCAGCAGCTGGAGAGGCCACAAAAGTTCCTCACCAAAAGGATAAAGGGTCTCAAAAATCTGTCCTATGCTGCCCGACTGAAAGAACTCCAGCTCTATTCAGTCGCCACCGCTTGCTCAGAGGTGACCTTTGCCTAACATACAAGGCCATGTCAAACCCAGATTTGATGAATATGCTTCACCTCAAAAATCTAGATCCATCAGAGCCACAAGGGCGGAGACTTAAACCTTGACACGGCTATTAATAGGACGTGCTGGAGGGATAGATTCATCACCCAAAGACTCCCTATGCTGTGGAACAAAATCCCGGTACATGTGAGGCAGAGCACCTCGCTGGCCTTGTTCAAGAGAAATCTTGACCAATGGATGGGAGATCGCAGATATACCCCAGGGATTACCTCAGTGTCACTGCTCGACAGAGGCACAGCAAAATAATGGGTATAGTTCCCCATACTAAAGGGGTGGCGTAAGCCACAAAACGATGGGCTAGGCTTGTAAATGCCCTCGGGCAGATAGCCTAGTATGAACCTATGAACCTATGAACCTAAGTGCAGTCAACCATTGAGAAGACCCCATAGGCAAACATATCTGACCCAGGACAACCCCCACCCATATATCATATCCCCTACAAATATATCCAGAGTCTGCCTGTCACCCTGATTCTGTATGACTAATATTACCCAACTGTGGACTGGAAATCAGACCAGGCCAGAACAGAAATGCACAGAGATTCCACCATTGTAATATATCACCAAGGTGCTGGACCATTTCCACAGCACCAGCAGTCAACTGCTTGTAGGCACACCTCTCAACAGGCTGGATTGTGCAAGAATGCATAGCATTTGGACCATAATCCTGGTGTGTGCATCATCCATCCTGTATTCCTCTGGCAAATCACTGTGATGATCTGAGGAGGTATGTCACGAGGTACTGAAACAATACATGACAGTGTCAAATGGCATATATATCAGATGTCTGCAAAAACAAGCCTTGTAACCCTAGCAACCCATACATTACTGAGAGAAATAGTCACAATCACCGTATGGCCCACTGTCCCTCCCATTTTGATAGGCTATCTCCAGATATCCTGCACCAACAGTTTGAGAGGTATGGCTGTAGCACAAAACAAACTGGACTGGAGTACAACAATCCCTGGAATGGAGTCCCACATGTACTATAGAAGGTCACACTGGGCATGCTCATACACCTAGAGAAATGTCAGTAGGATCTAGGAATGAACAGGCCTTCCCACACAGTGCACTTCCCATTGCCCCACCTTAGCAGTCCTGAAGATGTCTGTCACCATAAAAGTCACTTTCATCAGGCCTCAGCTCTTTAAGCTCTGTGGTGTGTGCGATAACTGTGTAACACTATAATACAAATAACTAGTTAGGTAGGAGGTCTAATCTCAGGCCTGGCAAATGTAAAAGTGTGTGTGTGTGTGTGTGTGTGTGTGTGTGTGTGTGTGTGTGTGTGTGTGTGTGTGTGTGTGTGTTTACAAGATAAAGCTTTTGGGTCCAGTCAAAACCAATACACATCCCCTTTCCCTATTTCAGCAGTCCTGCAGATATCAGTCACCATAGACGTGCCTTTTGTCAGGTCTCAGCCCCATAAGTTCTGTGGCGCATGTGATAACTGTGTAACACTATAGTATAAATAACTAGTTAGATAAGGGTTCTAATCTCAGTCCTGACAAATGTAAAAGTGTGTGTTTACAAGTAAAGGCTTTTGGGTCCATTCAAACCCAGTACACTTCCCCTTTCCCTACTTAAGCAGTCCTGCAGATATCAGTCACCTTGGAAGTACCTTTCATCAAGCATCAGCCCTATAAGCTCTGTGGCACATGTGATAAGTGCGTAATACTATAGTACAAATAACTAGGTAGGTAGGAGGTCTAATCCCTGTGTGTGTGTGTGTGTGTGTGTGTGTGTGTGTGTGTGTGTGTGTGTGTGTGTGTGTGTGTGTGTAAGTGTGTATATGTGTAGTTTCAAGTATTTTGTGGCCTCTCTTACTAAGTACATCACCTGTTGTCAAACTTTACAAGGGCTGGTGCTATTCCTCACATTAGAAGTACCTTTGGAGAAACTTTACCCTATAAGCTCTGTGGCACGTGTGATAAATGTGTAACCCTGGAGTAGCAATATATAGACAGGTTGGGGTTCTAATCTCAGTCTGGGTAAGTGTGTGTGTGAGTGTGTTTGAACAGTATCCTGTCTGTGGGGTTTGTTTTGTTTGTGTGAGAACCATACCATTGGGGAGTGGGTTTTGCTACTTTTTGCTGTTGCCCACCCAGTACATGTCCCAGTGTCCATATTAAAAGACCCACAGTTGTCATCCACTGTAGAAGGACCTGTAGACACTCTGCAGCCCTATAAGCATTGTTCCATGTGCAATAACTATGTGACAGCATGGAATAGATAACAAGATAGGCTGCCTATCTAATCATTGGATATCACTCCCCACTCAGGAATTATACACAAACACACTCAGGTAGGCAGCCATGCCTACATCAGTAGCTGGCCTGCAAACCGGCTCACAGATAGAACCCACAGTGTGAATGGAGCGGACTCCATGTCAGACTGCTGATCAGTCAGGAGTGGAGTCCCACAGGCTGTGGACCTGCGTTCCCTCATGTTTTGGATCCACACCTCTGAGGACCAGCCCAGTACAAAGGAACCCTGGCTAATAATGTTTGCAGATAACTACAAGGTGGGTGCTATTATTACACCCCACATGAGGTTGACATCCTTCACAAAGGCCTCTCTAAGACTTATGACTGTTGTCAGAAACCTGGACATAAGCTAAATGCCAGATGATGTGCCACCAACCCTTTGGGTATGACATGGTTCCCATAAAGTAATACATTGATGGTAGTCCACTGAACACTGATGTTGGTATAACAGAACTGGAAACACAGGGCGGTGTTCATTAAATGGGAAGTGCAGGGGTGGTGTGTGTGTGTGTATGTGTGTGTGTGAGTGTGTGTGTGTGTATGTGTGTGTGTGTGTGTGTGTGTGTGTGTGTGTGTGTGTGTGTGTGTGCACACATGTGCGCGTGCGTGTGCATTGGTGTGTATAGCAGTGGTTGTGAGTGTGTAGACTTGTATGTGACACTATTATGAGTACTCACACAGCCAGTCCAGCCACCATTGCCATACCCCATAATGCCACGTGATGTTAGTCACCTTACAGATACCTTGTAACACTCATCACACTGATAGTCCTGTGCCACATGCTATAACAACATAATAGTGTGGTACCACATCTTGATGACTTGGGGTTCCAAACACAACACTGGCAACTGTGATCCTGTGTGTGCATACGTGTGTGTGTGTGTGTGTGTGTGTGTGTGTGTGTGTGTGTGTGTGTGTGTGTGTGTGTGTGTCTGTGAACAGTATTCACTGTGTGCTTTGCTGACACAATATCCTGTGGGGTTGAGGGTGTTAGCAATCTGAGGTGTGTTCCACCCACCACACTTACCATTATCCACTATACTAGAGCTGATGTCAACCACCATACACTGAAATACAACTCCTCAGCCCTATAATCTGTGAGGCACATACAAGAACTTTTACACAGACCTGGGAAATGTGTGCAGATACAGCTGTACCCCGACAATGACATGGTCGATGTGTTACTATACTGCCATACCCCTTGGTGATGTCTACAGGGCCACATCCTGCTGAAATACAGACACCTGGAGCACAAACAGAATAGAGCATGTGAGAACACATTTGCTTAGTGTTACTAACACCAATAATGCATCATGGCTGAAAAGGTACACACAGACTCTGAAGTGTACTCATTACAAATGCCAGCACCTTACACAGCATTAAATAGCTACACTGTACTAAAGTCACCCTGTACACCAGACCTGTATAAGCATGTCCCTGCATTGATGGTATGGGTGGCATGGCTGTGGCACAGGTATCATCAAATGCACAGGGTGTTCTGAGTTTGCCAGAAGCCTAGGCTGAGTCACATGGTTGACGTCATGTGTGTGTGTTTGGGGGGGGAGGTTCATAAAATAGGCAGTGCAGGGGTGGTGTGTGTGTGTGTGTGTGTGTGTGTGTGTGTGTGTGTGTGTGTGTGTGTGTGTGTGTGTGTGTGTGTGTGTGTGTGGAGGTGACTTTTCTGATGGTGATGTGTGTTTGTTTGTATGCACACATTCACTCCATGTGGGCACCCTGCACAGGGGTAATTTGGAAAGCTGTGGGCTGTACATGGCAGGGTGTGCAGTTCACCATTTCTGGCCATGGACATGGGAACTTGGACTGCCGAGGGTATCACTGGCACCACCAAGGCCAAGTCCAGATGCAGTACTACTCCCTGTTGGTGACTCCTGCCTGCTGGATCCACGTCCCTATTGCCAACTGATGGCACAGTATCAGCCCTTGACAACCCCACCTGTGCCTCAATATGAGTATCATCATGGTGAGAGTCTGCAGAGACACTGACATCAGTACCAGAGCAGGAGGGACTGCAGCCACCATGTCCACCTGTGAGGGAAAAACAACATATGTAAATTACTACCGGCACTATAAGGTTTGCTGGTACGTATATATATATATAAATATATATATATATATATATATATATATATATATATATATATATATATATATATACACACACACACACACACACACACACACACACACACACACACACACACACACATTAGCCGACTGGGGGTCAATCATGACACACAGTCAGACAATAACATACACACTCTGGATGGATCCTCAGCATCATGCAGTGCAGCCCTTTCCAATTACTGTTACTACTAATATACACTTCTGGGATACGTGAGTGGTGTTAGTAGGTGATGGCCCTTCACCTAGCACACACTGCACCCATGTAAATTATTGCTGTTCACCTATATAGCACTGTGACAACCCCTACAGTACATACCCCCCAACTGTACAATGTCTACATGTGTGGTTCATATGTTTGGTCTGATCCTCACAACTCCTGTGTTTGTCTGATACATTACTCTGTTGGCCTGTGTATTGATGCCAAAAAGTAATGTTCTAATTGGAGGTGCAGACTGCATAACCTGCAGTACATGTATTTTAAAACAAAGCCTGTTACTCAAACAACTTCCCAGGTTTACAGTGGATATAGTACGCATACACACACCTATTAACATGCCAGGTTTTCATGATATAGCACATGAGACCTCAGAAATCAGGTCATAACATTGCCGTTATTTCATATGACATAAGACTTGTGCAATCCAAATGAAGAACTAACACATCAGTTACATGTAACATCTGGTAGCTGAAATAGGTACAATAGGCTGGTTGCATGAGTGTGCACACCCTTATGGTAATACTCTGTTAAAGAAACCTCTGATTTAATCACAGCATGCAGTCCTCTTGGGAAGGTGTTTATAAGCATGGCACATCTTGACTTGCCAATGTTTGCACACTCTCCCTTGCAAAACACCTTCAACTATGTCATATTGCAAGGGCATCCCCTGTGCACTGCCCTCTTTAGGTCACCCTGCATATATCATATTGAACATAGGTGTGGGCTCTGACTCAGCCAGTGGAAAACATTGCATGTGTTCTGGTGAAGTCATCCTTTTGTTGATATGGATGTATGGTTTGGGCCATTGTCGTGTGGAAAGGTGGAATTCCTCACCATCCACAGCTATGTGGCAGACACAAGAACATTTTGGAGCCACAAGGGACCAGTGTTCGGGACTGTTCATAATCCCTTCTAACCTGGCTACAGCCCCAGTTCCTGCTTGTGAACAGCAACCCCAAAGCAGGACACTGCCATCCCCATGCTTCACCATGGGGATGGTGTTGTTGTGGTGATGTGCAGTGGTAATATTGTGCCAAACACACCTGTCAGAATTGTGGCCAATGAGTACAACCATGGTCCCATATTACCATAAGACATTTTCCCACTTACTTTTTGGAGACCTGATGTATTGTTGTCAGATGGTCACCAGGCCTGGATATTGTTTGGTGTGAGGAACTTCTGCCATCTTCCAACCCTACCCTATAGGCAGAACATATGGAGACCATGGAAGATTGTTGTGACATGTAGTACACACCCAGTACTTGCTAGAGAATTCTGCTACTCCTTCACTGTTACTGTAGGGCTCCTGGCAGTCTCCCTGGCCAGTTTTGGTCTTGTATTCTCATAGACTTTGGTGGGATGTCACTCCTTCACAATGTCACTGTAGCCCCATATTTTCAACAACTTTTGATGACTGTCTGCACTGTTTTCCATGGTATGTGCAATGCTGTGGAAATGTTTGTGTACCCTTCTCCAGGCTGATACATCTCGAACATGTAGTCCCTTAGCAGCTTCGTCAGCTTTATGTGAACCATGACAGTTGCTGTAGCAGGCAACTGGGTATATGTTAGGATAATCCTGGTAGGACAGCTGACTGTTAGTTGCTGTTAATCAAACAGTCTCTGTAATTGATGGCTGTTGTGTACCCAATAAGATGTGCTGCTGTAGTTATATCGAAAGCTGCCTCAATACAGTATTAGCTGCATCCTGTGCACACATATGCATCTAGGTTGTTGTACTATTGTTATGTGTCATTAATGTTCCCCTAACAGATTTGTTTGCTTTACAATTGAATTGTACAGGTCATAGGTCACTTGAAATGTTGGCAGTATTCTGAACTTCTCAGTTGTGCACTCATTTTTGTATATCACACATACCTGGCATTCTAACGGGTGTGTACACCATTCATATGCACTGTATATCACTAATTTCTACAATATGACCCTATTTCTGGGCCTTTGCCCCCCCATTTTTTCAGTCTTTGTCCAGGTGTCCTGCAATGACAGGTTGTGAGGTATGCTACAGATATGTGACATCTCCTGCAAATAGGCCCCTGTCATGACCACCATGATGCAATGCAGTAAACACCATCACAGGTGAACATGCAGATATTGCCAAATGGCTGAGTATAACAGTTGTGTGCATGGTCACATGCATTAACTTTAGCATGCCTGAGGTACTGGTGAGCAACAACAGGGAAACCCCATACTTACTGGGTTCAGGCTGCTGTCCCATGTGCAGACCAGAGGGACCTATGTAGTTGTGAGGGAGAGGTATTGTCAGCAGATTCACATTAGGCATTGGTGCAAGATGAACTCTACGTTTCTGCACAGGTACGGTACACTCTATAATATTACACATTTGCTGTCCTTCACCATAGATGTGCACTTGTGTGCATTACTACACCTCACACACTAATCCATTTTGCACTGACATATGCATCTAGAGACTCTGTAGAAGGCAGTTTAAATGCTACCTCCTTACATTGATGTGCACTTTGGCATTACCTGGATGCTCCTCACCTGTTGCTTGGGTGCCACCCACCTACACAACTGCTGTTTCCCATGTTTGAGTTTGTGTGGGGGCTACCCCAGGGTTGGCAAGGAGCTCCTCTATTGCCATAAGTAGGGGCTGTACAGCTGGCCCCCCATCGTTAGCAGTACAGTCCCTCATTAGGGCAGCAGCTGTTTTCCAGGCACAATGTATCAGGTCAGTTGCTCTATGCCTGACCTGATCGTATGTGCGTCCATGATGGTTCAACATGTTCACTCGGTGGATGATCTCATCCGACAGGGCAGTCTGCTCCTGCAGATTTTGCTGGCTACAGCCAGAAAGGATGGCATAGTTTAAGATTACAGCTTCTGTGATGGCTGCTGTCTCAGCATCAGTGTAAGGCGTTTGCCGCTGCATGGCACCTGGAAGACATACACAGCGAAACACATCCCAGGACCTCATACATTGCCCAGAGTTCTTTACAGAGCCAACACATGCATATGGGCTATCATTAACCACCACTTACAAACACATTATACCCCTGTACCTGGCAGCACTGTATGAACATGCATTGTACTCCTGGTCCTGATGTGTCATGTTCCCCCCAATGAGGGCCAGTACATTGCATAAGCCACCATTCATTATCCACATTTGTGTAGAGGGATGACAGTGGCTGTGTTCCTTGCAGATGGGATGTCAATGGTGCTCAGGGTTTGCTTGCATACAGTGTGTAATGGAGCTGGAAGCATATGCCTGGGTTCACGTAGGATGCAGACAGGAATGTTATCAGGCCCCAAGGGGACTTGCTTTTGTCAACTTTGATTAGGCAGTTTGCACCTGATTCATGATGGTGAGGGGAGGCGTGCTGTGCATATCCACCTATATTGATGGTAATCCAGAGTGGTGATGTTTGCACTAAAACTGCTTGCAGAAAGTTGGCTGTAGTTAGGGTGTATTTGTGTATGTGCTGTGATTGACCACCATTACAGGGTGGGTTGGTTTGGTGTCTCTGAGATTGCAGACATATGTGAAGATGGCCTTGTGATTGCCCTTAGTGGATGTGTCCAATTTGTACTCATAGTTAGCCTTACAGTAATCCACCTGTGACCTATTATGCTTGTTCAAAGGTTGACATGCTGCCCAGTTGGTGCCTGTTCCTATTTTGCCCTGTACAACCAATATAGCATCATATTATGTGCTTTGTGCATTGCTGCTGTCCAGCAAAGGGGTTTTCTCTACTTTGGTGGAGACAGATTTTACAAGTACGGTTTTGCTAAGGCCATACAGTTATGTAGGTGGTCATATATCTATTTGTAGTAGGCATGGACACAGGGTCAGAACACGGTTGGCCACTTCTACAATTTCAGTGTGATACTCTGCTTATTATACTACCCATGTCTGTGTCAGGGAAATTACACAACCATTAGTTGTAGAAGTATAACTCTGTTGGATGCACCAAAACTAAGGTTACACACGTGTACAACATGTACAGCTTATTCATCTGATGTTTTGCATCCCATGTCAGTTGTTATGAGGTAGCCAGGTACACCTACCCATACATACATATGCACAGGTAATACCTGCTATACATTTCTGCTCTGTGTCAGTATGGCACACTGTAATTACAGTCTTGCTGCTCAGTCAGTCATGTCAATCTCTTAGGGCAGGACATCTGTAGGACAACGCACATACATGGTGGACTATGGGCTGCAATTAGTGACTCTTTCTTCATATTGCTGTAACACACATATGTCATTTGATAGTGCAGTAGCCTTTGCATTCACAGACATACCTTGGATGATGTCTGATGCTCATATGGCAGGCAGAGAGGTGAAAGGCTAGGTGTGTGTAAGTGAGGGTAGGAACTGTTAATGTTGTGAGTATGACTGGTATGGAGACAGAGCTAGCTAATATGCTGGACAGAGGAAAAGTGGATATATTGTGTGTGCCCGAGACAAGATGGAAGGGGTGTACAGCTGTGTGTATCAGAGTCAGGTACAAATAGTTCTATCATGGTGTGTATGGGGGGGTGGTGGTGTAGGGGTTAACCTGAAGGAACATTATGCCAAGAGTGTTTGTGGAGGTGATAAGAGTGGCAGGTAATGTGATGTTCAGAAGGCGGGGAATTGATGGTTTAATGACAGTTGTTAGTGCATATGCTCTGCTAATTGCAAGTGTGATGGATGTGACAGACATACTTTGGTGTGGTTGGATGAAGTGGTGATGCCTGTACCCAAGAGTGAGTGTACAGATTCCAATGGGCATGTTAGTGAAGGGGACAGAGGGGGATGCAGACGTGATGTGTAGGTATGGTGTTAAGCAAAGGAATGCAGAAGGTGAGATGGTGGTGGAGTTTGCAACAGCGGTTGAACATGGGTGTGGTGAATACATAGTATTACAAGACCTAGGGGCATAGGGTGACATACAAGAGTGGAGGAAATGCACACGGGTGGATTATCGCCTATGCAGGTGGGCCTGTTTGAAGGGAATTGGTAACTGTAAAGTGGTGACAGGGGGAAGTGTAGTTAATCAGCTTGGAAGGTTGGTCTGTGGGACGACGTTGGTGATCACAAGTGGGGGAGGAGTGTGAGGGCGGCACCATGGATCAAATGGTTAATACTGAGAAAGGGTTATTGTGAGGCTGAGTTCAGGCAAGAGTTAAGACAGGCAGTGGGTGGCAGTGAAGAGTTAGCAAATATCTGGGTAACTACATCTTAGCTAGTAAGGCAGATGAGCAGAAAGAGGCTTGGTGTGACATCTGCACAGAGGAAGGAGGACAAGGAGACCTGGTGGTAGCATGAGGAAGTACAGGGGAGTATACTGAGAAAGAGGTTGGCCAAGGAGAAGTGGGATTGTCAGGCAGATGCAGACAGTAGGCAGGTGTATAGGGAGATGGGGTGCATGGCAAAGAGACTGGTGGCAAAGGCTGAGGATGGGCCATCTGAAGGGTTGTATGTCTGGTTGGACACCAAGGATGGAAAATAGGACCTGTACCAATTGGCTTGACAGAGGTATGTAGCTAGGAAGGATGTGCAGCAGATAAGGCTGAGAAAGGATAATTGTGGAACTGCACTCACTAGCGAGGACAGTGTGTCGAGCAGGTGGAAACAGTACTTTGATGGGCTGTTGAATGAAGAGAATGAGAGAGTGAAAAGGTTGGATGATGTGGGTATGGTGAATCAGGATGTGCAACAGATTATCAAAGGGGAAGTAAGGATAGCTATGAGGAGGTTTAAGAATGGTATGGCTATTGGTCCAGATGACATACCTGTGGAAGCGTGTATGTGTTTAAGACAAATGACAATGGTCTTTTTAACCGGATTGTTTACTGTAATCTAGGAAAGTGAGAGGATGCATGAGGAGTGGATGTAATGTGTTTGGGTACTGATTATGAGAATGAGGGTGGTGTGGAGAGCTGTAGTAATTACAGAGGGATAACGTTAATCATTCACAGCATGATGTAATGGTAAAGGGTGGTGGAAGCTAGGCTAAGAAGGGAGGTGAGGTTTACTGATCAGCAGCATGGTTTCATGCCAGAAAAGAGCAGTACAGATGTGATGTTTGCTCTGAGAGTGCTGATGGAGCCATACAAAGAAGGTCGGACATAACTGCATTGTGTCTTTGTAGACTTACAGACAGCATATGACAGGATGCCTAGAAAGGAGTTGTGGTATTGAATGAGGTGGTCAGGAGTGGCAGAGGAATCCATACGAATGCTACAGGATATGTACAAGGCTAGTGTGACAGCAGTGAGTTCTGCATTGGGAGTGACAGGCGTGTTTAACGTGGAGGTGTGAGTACATCAGGATCAGCTATGAGCCCTTTCTTATTTGCAGTGGCGATGGACAGGTTGACAGACACGATCAAACAGGAGTGCTCAAGACTGTGCTGTTTGCAGATGACATTGTAGTCTGTAGTGAGAGTAGGGAACAGGTTGAGGAGACTCTGGAGAGGTAAAGGTATGGTCTAGAGGGGGAGAACTGATGGTCAGCAGGACTAAGATGGAATATATGTGTCTGAATGGGAGGGAGGATGGAAGAATGGTGAGGATGCAGGGAGTATAATTTTCTAAAGTGTATAGTTGTAAATACTTGGGAACAACAGTTCAGAGTAATGGCGAATGAGGGACAGAGGTGATGACATCAGTACGGGCAGGATGTGGGTGGTGGGGAAGAGTGTCATGTGTGATTTGTGACAGACAAGTACCATTAAGAGTGATAGGAAAGGTCTACAAGAGGGTAGTGAGACCAGCTATGTTATATGGGTTGGAGATATTGGCATTGAAAAAAGAGGCACAAGTCAAAGCTGGATGTAACAGAGTTACTGATGGGATGATTTGCACTGGGTGTGGCCTAGCAGTATCACAGTCAGTATTGTGCGACACACACTCCAGTAGTGGTCATATGTGAGCCATCCTTTCCTGGGGTGACTCAGGGCCCTGAGCTGTGTTCTATGTCACTGCAGACAGACACAGTTTTTATGGCCATAGGTTCTGCTCAGTAATATATCAGTACAGCATGTGTTGTTGAGACATAATATTGTTTGAACTTCCTTTTTTCACCGTTTACATACCCATTACTACATTCCATTACAGGCTTTATTGTTTGACATAGCTGTGTTTATTTGTTTTCCGTTCAGTTGGTATACTCTGTCAGTCTCAGTGTGTGTGTGTGTGTGTGTATGTGTGTGCGTGTGTGTGTGTGTGTGTGTGTGTGTGTGTGTGTGTGTGTGTGTGTGTATGTCTATTTGTTTGTTTGTGTGTGTCTATCTCTCTCTCTTTCTCTCTATCTCTCTGAGACAGATGTAGAATATACATCTATTTTGTACAGGTAGCATCTTGCCTTTAGTAGGTAATGTTCATGAGCAGTTGATGGCCAGTGCACTACTTGGAGTCCCCCACTTGCTAATTGCATGTGGAACAGCTCTGGTATCATTCCCACACCCAATAGCATGGAAACACACTCCTATAACTGAGTACTTCATATGGGCTTTGCCCCATTTCCTTGCCTGGGAGGAGTACTTCATGGAGGTCTCTGTGACAAACAGCGTCACAGAGTGCAGTTGAGAATACCTCTTATGACAAACACTGTGGAGACAGCCCAACAAACTGGGGGGAATGTTCAAGACATAGGGAAAGAATGCAAGTATTGCTGTTATACAGCTGAACTAATGCTAGTTTAGCATGATTTGTATGGATATGGCTTCTCTGCATGAATTTAAGTCTGATAGTGTTATGTGGTTGACATAACTTCCAAATGGAGGGCTATCCGCAGATTGGCCCGAGTTTGGCCTCTTACATTTGGTGTGTTACTCACACATTTTTTGGCCTTGGAAATTCAGTAGCATACTCTGAGGATTGCAGTCAGTAAATGGTAACAGCCATGTGTTTTTCTGACTTCATATCCCTCAGAACAGATATGTTACAACAACCCTGTTACACTGGCAACTTTCTCAGTTTATGACAGCAATATGTCAATAATGACCCTGTGTTTGGGCCTCTGCCCCCAAATATGTCAGGCTTTGTCCAGATGTCATACTGTAAGAGGTGTATAGGTGTAGTATATCATTATATAGTGACTTCATTCCAGATGTCATCCTAGTGATGTATCAGACTGCCAGACATGTTACGTGTAGAAGGCCTTATATATGAGGACGAAGCCTGGACATTCTGTGGGACTATATACTGTTGAGAGGACTGTGTCTTTCTGGCAATTGTTGACAGACTTTCAGGAATGTGTAGCAGTGTATTGTGAATGTGTTATTTGGCCTGTGTGTGTGTGTGTGGGGGGGGGGGGTACTGCTCCAGCTTCTGGTGCTCTATCAGCTGCATATGTTTGTAGGGGCAGACTGAGACATGTCCCATACCACAGTCAGGCATCAGACTACACTGTGAATTGGGCCAGTATATATAGGGGTAGTGTGTGAGTGGCAAACATGCTGCTGATTTTGTTCACACAGTCCATATACTCTACTGTTCCTGTGGCTTACTAGTATGTCACTTTAAATGTGGTGAGATTGGTTCTGGGTAATAACTTTCACACTGGTGTCTGTTGTTCAGTGGATGTACCCTGTAGTGCCTGATATATTTGCAATTACATGTGTATTTCCCCATAGCAAAATTAGGTTTGTGTTGTGTCAGTTTGCCTGTAGTTTAGACAATACTTGGTGACATGCCTAGCAGCTCATTGCAGTTTCCCTACTGTGATGTTATGTCTTGATATTTATAGGATGTACTGTTGCCTGGCCCCCATACGTGTTGTGTGTCTGACACATCAGTGGGATAATGTGAAGATGTATGTCAGTGAGTTGGTGGGAGTAATTTGGTTTTGGCCTTGGGCTATTCCACTCAATATGTGGTACAACAGACATGAGGGTGTTACTGCATCAACTGTGTCACCTTATCTACTCCAGTATTTGGGATATGTTCCCAGTTTCATTGCTTTACCCCCCCCCCCCCAGTCAGGCTTGGTCTAGATTTGTTGCACTAAGGGATTTGGAGCCTACCTCTCGACTGACCATATTGTTTCAGACTGTCCAGGATTATTGCTCATGTGTATGTTCTGTTCCACATAATCATTATATTCATTTCTGTGGTAAATCACTGTGATGATGTGAGGATTATGTCTGTACATGATGCATACATTTCAGTTTCAGAACTCACATCCTTCTGAACATGTATGCTGACATGAACCCTGTTACTGTAGGAACATTCTACATTTATAACCGCAGTACGTACATTATGTCCCTGTTCTCGGACCATTTTACATCTCAGATGGTGTAGTGGTAAATTGCTCCGAGTATGGTTTACAGGGTCCTTGGGAGGACTGGTTATTTTGTTGCTGGGCAGAACAGTGGCTGATGGAGACATGGTGATTAAGGCAGTTTTAAGCAGTTGTAAGTGGGTTTGCTTGATGGTAAGCAATGCTAACACACGGTTAAACTGGAAACTGCTTAATCTGTGTAGGCATCGCTTAGCATCGCACAAACTCACTTACTGCCACTTAGTGCTGCTTACTGCAACTTAGTCTTACTTACCCCAGTGCTAATTTCTTTAAAAGAAATGAAAAAAGGGGTGATAGGAAAGAAGTGAAAAAAGGGGGCATGCAGAGGGAAAAACAATATGACAGATAGCTAGGGATGTGCAGGACAGGTGTAGGGAAGGTCCATAGCTGTCCATTTCTGATACAGCAACAGCTGTATATTGGTACAGAATTTGGAGGTGAATTTGGACACTCAAACCCCTGAGAGAGGGGTGAGGACAAGAGTAATGTGTTGTTAAGCCAATTAGACCAGATTACATTGTGTCCAGTGGACACGTGCAAAATGGACAGCTATGTATGGGGCAACTTTTTTTGTGGGAACAGATTGCCCTTTTTTTTTTTTTTTATAAGGTGAGAGTGGGATGTTTAGGAAGGATAGTGGGTATATTTGGGGAGGTAGGTTGGGTAGGAAGACAGACAAGACAGCAGACAGGGGTGGTATATGACATGTGGGGATAAACACCTTGGACGGGGAGGGGTGGTTGGGAATCAGATGCCCATAGGCCCTCAAATGGATATAGTGGGACTGAGGTCCCCACCCAGGTGGCTGTGTTGGGGTTGAGCAGAAAGGGCAGGCTGACCCTCAAGATGCACCACGTGGCCCTCAAGCTGGCATAGCAGATCTCCAAACTCCTTTCGAAGCTCACTATGCATGAATCCCCGGACCTGACAGTGTTCAGTCCGTGCCCACTCCCAGAGGAGGTGGGCCCCATCCCCTAAGGTGGTTCCACCTGAAAGTGGTGCAGGACCAGTGGACGAGGAGGTCCCGGGTTGGGTCCCAGACATGCTGGGGCCCAGTGCCACGGCCAGTTGAGGTGGGACAGGCGGATTTGCTTTGATCGGCCTTCCCAGACATGCTATAGTGTTGCAGTTTTATAACATATGTTGGTTAGTCGTGAAAAGCACATTCCAGGATTAGTTATAACAGCATGCATAGGTATTACCATTAACACAATACAACAGATTTGGAACAGTTGCATATCAAACAGAACACATGCATATATGGAACCACAGTGGACATTATAACAGCATCTAGGTTACATTGATAGCAACAGGCCACCAATGATAGTATTTGAACAGGGAACATTAATAGTCAAACATTTAAATATTTGTAGAACAATAGGACACATGTTACAACAGTAGGTTTTGTGAAAAACATACCCATTGATTTATGTGTTTAGATTATTGGTGCAGATAGGGTGGGGGAGAGAAAGATCAATTAACAAATGTATAGGCTTCAATTGCTCACAACTTTAATGATCATTGCTCTAATCATTACTCTCCTGGTATTACCTCACTTTACATCGACCTATGGCCTTGGGTTGGGCAGTGGTATTTCTGTACACAGTGTATAATTATAGCCTTCTTACAGCTAATTTATACCTTTTCTTACCTGGCAGACCTGTGGAGGAAATTTCTGTTAACACTACCTGATTGTTTCTACCCATATTCACATTGTCAGGGTTATATATGTGCACTCATAATGTGTGTGTGTGTGTGTGTGTGTGTGTGTGTGTGTGTGCTCGCATGCGTACGCGTGTGCTACTGGATACTCTGCCTTGATTTCTATCAGTCACCCTGGGTATGGGCGGCAGTGACCACTAGCTGTAACAGCATGACACTTGAGGGACATTTCTTGGAGGAGACTACTTGGTGTATGTATTTATCTTGCTGTCATTTGCAGCCTTGGGCTTGGACAGTGGGTGCTGTATACAATGTATAAGTGCAGCCTTCTTACAGCTAAGTTATACCTTTTCTTACCTGGCAGACCTGTGGAGGAAATTTCTGTTAACACTACCTGACAGTTTCTACATATATTCACATTCCTCGGTGAAAATATGCATACAGCTTACTACTACTCCTGGGATTCGAACCGTGCCTGTTTGTGCATAAAATAGAACAAAGTTTGTGTTTCATCAGAATGAGCTATTGAGAAACTGCTGTTTCTTATTTGACTGTTTTCTGCCTAGTACTCTCTTGGTTGTATAATCTGACCTTGTAATGCTGGCATTCATGCAGGGCAGATAGTTCTTATACTGTGTATTCATACTTTGACATAGCACAGTCTGGAAAACACTGGATAACACAACATTACTATTCAGGTGTCAGATATTGGTGCATGGAACATTTCATATAGTTAATCTCCTGTTTTACAACTCCACAATATTTATCAGATGAGCCTTGATTATTTAATGCTTTCAGAGCTATAGCCACTGTCCAGAAACTGTACACATTTTGATTCATGCCACCACATACCAAAGTAAACACGACCAGTCCAGGGTTTTGACTTTTATTGACAGGTAATGACACTTTTATTGATACATACCCTGTACGTCACTATTGCTCTGCTAATGTCTCGTTTATTCAGTACATACCATACCCATTTTTAAATACTGAGAGGTAACTTTCTACTCCTTTCTATTTATTTGCCATGAATACTACTAGCTAGATTTGTACTCACCAGCTTCTCGACACAGCCTTAGCAGCCTGCTGGCATGGGCATCCATATTGGTGGCCCTCTCATCTGCAGCTGTACAGAAGATAGAGAAACATTTATGCATACCTATCTATCACATACACAGGCTGGACTTTGGAAAACACTTATTGATACTGATACTTACACACATCTGGGACATTCCCCACCTGGACATCTTGGACCCACTGGTTCAAGAGCTCCCTCTTCCTATGCTTCAAGTCAGCAAAGTGGTGCCAGACCTGCTGACCAGTCTGAGGGATGCCAGTGGCACTAGTAAGGTCACGTGCGAGACGGTTCCAGGCCTCCGCTTTGTATTGGGAGCCCTGGTACTGGTCCTGCAGCAGTTTCCCATCATGGTTTTGTTCTAGGAGTCCAACTATGACCCTGGACTCCTGAATATCCCAGCACTGCACCCGAAAGTGCACACCTTCACCAACATCAGCCATAGTGCCTACAGTGATGAGCTACAACTAGCTATGGGCTGTATTCCCACCTACAAGGTTTAAATAGGGCTGATTTCCCACACTTTGCCATGATTGGATGGTTTTGAATATGCTGAGCTGAGCTAAGTGATGGGCAAACCCACTTAGCAGCACAGATAGGCATTGCTTAAAGGGGTAGATGCTAAACACTGTTTACCAGTGTGCAAATCTGCTTAGCTACTCTAATTATTGCTCAGCACACAAATTTAAGCAATGCTTACTCAGGCTAACCATAGCTGAGCACAATTTAGCGTTGTTCAACTTTCATTTTATGGACTATCAGGATTGTGGGGCTGATTTCTTCTTAATGACATCTTTTGATATGTATGTTTTCCTTCCCTAAGATCCTCCTATGTGCTTTCACTACATTATATTCTTTTGTGGCTATACTGTATGGGACACTTGTGTTTATATGGGAGCTCACATCTGTACTAAACTGACACCTCACATTTGGACCTGCTACACTACCCTGGTTAACAAATATATATTATTCACTACCTATTTATAAAAAAAGATACTTTTACTGCTGTTTTCACATATAAAAATGAATGGACTGCATTGGGGCTTGAATCATGAATTATTGCAGGTTAGGTGAACAATCTAACCACTACGCTATTTCACTTTGACTGTTTTGACTGTATGTTTCTATTTAGCTCCTTCCGATGTTTCAGGTATGCTATACACAGCTGCGCGATGAGCACACCCACTCAGCTATGCTTAAACTTTATTAGGGATGAAAAAATAAATAAATAAATGTGTTTTATTTTTATTTACTGTAGGGGTATGCACATTGCTTTCTGTATCTTAGGGCAGGAAATCGGGACAACTACATCATACATGGGGGAATTGGTTTAAATGTTCCTCACAGGAACATGCTTACTTATTTGGTATGCCAGCATGTACACTGGCATACCATTCTGGACATTATCCATATCTGTGTTGGACCATTCTGGGGGGGGGGGCTGTGCTTTTGTGTGTTTTTACTGTATTTTGGCTGCAGACACTGTTATGTTATGATAACAGTGTCCGCGGACACTGTTACTTGCTTTGGGATTGCTGTATGGCAATTCTGGAGTGCAGGGGGAGTGTGCACTGTGCGAGCGATACTCGGACTCCCCCCTGTGCTCGTACATGGATCGTGTCCTTGTGGAGAATACAGCAGCGTGCCTTCACTAATATGCAAGACGTGTTGCTGTTCTACACGGGCACGATCCACTCCGTGCAGGAACAGCACTATTCCTGCATGGAGTTTACTGAATCCAGGGGAGGGTCTTGTCATCTGCATGTCAGATGCAGAATGATAATGATAGCCTTACTAGAATGAGTCTGGAAAGTAGGGACTATGTTACAAAAAATGGCTCCTGAGGTATGAAAACTCATGGAAACAGGCTAGAATTAGGAAAAGAAATCACAGGACCCTCAAATAACTCACAACAATTGTTTGAACGGGAGCTGTGGCTTATCTCGTAGGTAAAAATTTGAGAAGGGTAAGTACACCAAGCAGTCCTCCCATAAAACATATATTTTTGTCTTTCTGTGGATTTATTGCCATTGATTTTGTATCCAGAGATTCTACTAGATTGTAAAAGCATTTACCAAGGTAGGGGTGAGGAACTTATTGGTAAGTTAAAAATAAAGTTAAATTGTCAGTAAAGAAAGACAGATATTTCTATGAGTGAAAATCATATACAGGACCTGTACCTGAAGGCTTGTGCCTCAGCTTTTCTGTTAAATAAATGCTCTAGTATCAAAGTAAATGGGAGGTGAAAGAGAGGAAAGCCCTACATTTTTAAAAAGCCCCTCATTAGTTAAGGGTTCATTACTATCGAATACATGAAGATTAGCCTGAGTGGATGGCTTTTTTTTTCTTTTTTATTATTTTTTAAATAAACATATGGAAAACCATATTTCATTAGGTAAAATCATGAGCTATAGAATTCTAGAAAGAAATGTTTTCATTTCATCCTGAATGAGGGACGTGTAGGGTTTTAGATCTATAGAATTCATTAATAACGTGAATAGATTTTTAACAAATGCCTTGTACTTGGAGGGCAGATATAGTTCCTCAAAGAGCAAGGGCCTTTAGGCACAGCGATGGGTTTACCTTGATGCACTTGTGTATAATGCAGTCAGACTTGATGACTAAAATGTATCAGTACAAATTTCAGGAATGCAGAACTACATCTGGTTTCAGAATAAATTATATGATGACATGATTCTAAACAGAAAGTTGTTACTTGTGTCCGTTAGTACTTTTTCAGGCAAATAAAAACAAATTTTTAGATTTTAGGTGAGAGAAGAGCTTGTCATGTTCTGCATGAATGCCACCAAATCCTGGGTTTAGATTGTCTTTTATGCTACTGGCAATAATATTAGGGTTGACCTACAGCAGTGTAAAGTAATACTGCAGTCCTGTCAGGAAGGTGAGAGGGGCAGCAGCAAGGTATTTATCTGTTTTTTGCACTATAAAAAGGAATGAAGATGTCTGCACAGACATTTAAAAGTTGTTAATAATGTTACTGAAGAATATTATTCTGACTCTATAAAGGTTATTTGATGAACAATGTTAAGGCTTCCTAAGTGATATTTAAGTCTGACTCTGATCTTTAAACGCATGAAAAAAATGAGAGGCTAGAAATATATCTTTGTATATCCAAAATAAGTTTTCTTGTTAACTATTTCTTGCATTCCTCTCTTGAAACTAGAAAACGTTACTCCCAATTCTGTCTTTCTTTAGACTGCAAGACAAAAAATATGTAAACAGAGTTATAAAAAGGCCCACTGTCCATTCCACTGAACAATGAAGTAGTGGCCCAATGTTTAATTTAACAAAGTAACAATTATTTTAACAACCCCAGACCACAAAAGGAGAATAATGATCTGTTTTGTATAACATGAGAAAGTAATTCAGTTGGAAATGGAACCATTCATTAAATGAGGCATTATTTACAGAATGTGGGAATTTCAATGCATAATTATTCTCTCTCTGCCTTTTTAACAGAGTTATTTCCTCTCTCAGTCTCTGTACATCTGGAACATAACACAGGTTTTCTGAAAATGCCAGTTCATGGCATGTCTCAACATTCTCCCCTGACTCTCAGTACCTCTCTCCATCCGTGTTCTGTTCTGTAGGCTTATACAACAAACCATTCCATCTTGTTTGCACCTTCTTTAAGGAAATTCTCCTTCAACCTCATTTGACTTAATTGGGCATGACTCTTGCTACTTTCACATAGCTAATTTCCCCTTGACAGTTCTTTGCCTCTCTAACTACCTGCTGCTTTTTGTATCTCAAAGCTCTTTGTCGCTGCTTAATCAGCAGGTTTTCATCCTCAGAAACATACCACAATGTAACTTACATGTCACCAATATTCATGTGCATATTCTGCAACCTGCAGCCCCCTAAGCCACAATGCTCTCCTATATCCTTCAAAACATGCTTAGTTCTCCATCTCTCATGCAACCAACTTCTTGTGGGTTCAAATGCTTAGCTTACAAGCTACACTAGGATCTTTTACCATATCTTCTGCTGTGTAGTTATTATATTTGAGTACTTGATCTGTACAATGGGGGGGCTATGGTCACCGTGACAAAAGGAAAAAAAAAACACTTGGAATTCACCTAGATACGTAATGTGTATTTTTCCATTTGGAAAATAAAAAATCAAATTTGAAAACTGTAGAAAACCATTAATAGTATTTCTGGCAATATTACACGGAAGCACTGCAGTAGTTGTAGTAAAGTATCAATATCTACATAGTTTCTGGACCATCTTGAATGACTACTGCTTCTTACTCTCTAATGCCAACCACAAATTAGAGCTGCTTGTTTGCTGATGTCAGAGACGACCAATTTACCTGCCTAATTATTCATCATGTATGATATGTAGCCTAGCTCCAAATGCAGGTGCGGGGGATGGAAGTGATTAGCTGTTGACAGCTCACCCATCCAGTTGGGGGGGGGGGTGATAAATCTGGCTGACAAAGTGAGTGACATCTAGCAAAAGCGCTGTGTGTTTCACCCCATGGAGCTCTACCCTAGCAAGCTTGCACTTCCATGTGCAACCACATTCTCTGCTAAGGAAAATTCTGCATGAAAAGTCATGCTTCCCCTTAAGGGGCAGAAGATAGTGGAGCTTGACAGTCCACTGCAGAGGGGGTTCCCTGTCAGAGAGATGGTAGGCTGCACCACAGGACCAGGAAGCAGGCCTACATCCTAATATGCGATGCTTGCTTGCTATGGCATAGATGAGCTGATAGACATGCATGAACAAGAAAAATATACTGTAGGATTCTTGCCTAGACTGAGAATGCTTAACTTCCACTATCATGGAATAAATTGACTCATTTGGTGCAGCTAGATAAGCCATGAGGCCCTTTCCTGCATGGCTGGAGATATTAAAACACCCCTTAGACATTACTAAACTACATGACATTGTTACCTTTAAAAATTATTGAACACTGTTTCAAATTTCAAGTCAAATACAGCTGTTAGTATGTTTTCTAAAACAAAACATCATGCACCACTTAGTGCATATTATTTTAAAAGAATTTAATCTTATATATTCATGTTTTCCCAGAAGTTTCCAGTGTATTTAACCACATTAGCACCATGGTTTTATCAACAAACAAGTAACTACATCACTTTCTGACGTTAGAGATGTAACCTCTGTAATCAAGTACCAGACCTGTTTCTGATATCTTCTACTAGCATGTAAAAAAGCCATAATCAAATTATCTTTTCATTAGTATGCTGAGAAGCAAATGTTACAGAGATTTTATGTATTTTTCTTTTACATCAGCACATCATTTTCTGTTTACTTGTCTTGAAGGGGAGATCAAGTGTTAGTTAATGACCTATACATGAATGCTCAGAATGTCACCATTGGAAGGTCACCAGCATCTTGTAATGGCAGGCAGAATATGTTTCTCCTTCTTACTGTGTTTCTGCAATTTCTGGGTTAGTAAATCCCAGGGGATGCAGGGGAGACACCCTATGCATAAAGAAAAGTAAATGTTTTGTGTTTTGTTACCTTCTGAATGTTGCTATTTTGAATGGCAACGTCCTAAGATTAGGGCTGACACCTTTTCAAATGCCGAAAGTGGGACATTTTTTATAGAAATATGAGATTTTGCAAGACAAATAATACTTACGGCCAGTGCAAAGGACGGAACTTCATTTTTTTGCCAAAATAAAGGCTTATTCTTGTAGCATTTGAGTTGTTTATGCTATTTCATATAACATTTGGGTGTTTCAGATAACAAATAACTGTTTTATGTAACTATTAAAGAAAACTTGAGAAATAATTTTGTCCTAAAATCTCAGGACATTTGCCATTTTTAGTTTTTTTTGCAGGACATCATTGCACAAAGAGAGACTGTCCCTCACAAAGAGGGACAGGTGGTAACCATACCTAAGATTTAAATGTTTTGGGGTTGAATAATTATGTATTGATTAAGTGAAATATGATTATTTATAATAAAATTGCCTTAGAGTATGTAAAGGTCAAAATGTAACAGATTTTTTAAATTTCTTTCATTTTCTGTACATGGCATACTTTCCTGAACTTGTTAAGAATATGTAAGATAATCAAATGTAGTGATTTTTTCTTCCCATCTGTACACTGTATAATATTATAGGCAATGTTAATGGAGATTTCCTCCCTAGGTCTCAACTAAAAATGGGCCGTAACACAACTAGACAGCTCAGAAATAAAAAAATAAAGAGAAAGGTGGTGTATCAACTGTTTATGTCCTCATTGTCATCACTGTTTAAATCCTGCCGCACGCTGCTCTTGGCAGAATACAGCCATAGCCCACAGACAGCTGGGATTGCCTTCTGTCTATTGATGAGGCCCACTGCAGCAGCTAACATGTCATTGTATGTGAAGATTTACTTCCCTTTTTGCCTTGTAATTTACTGTTGTATTCATCTTCATTACTCATTGAAACAAGAAGTCTTTGACCTGGTTTCCGGATCTTGCAGGAAATGACAGTCTGTATTCTGTCTCGAATCTTGATGAGGTGTTGGGATGACACCATGAAAGGCCACTACTTCCTTTGAACTATCACTAAAGGACTATTGGCCATTCTTGGAACACTTTTTTTACCCTGCTGTCTCTGCAGTATATGAACAGCAAATGTCTATGCCATTGAATGCCTTGCAACACTACTACAGTGATTCATTGCAGTGAAGGCAAAAAACAAAATTCTTTGGTCTGCACTGAATTAATTGACAAATCCTGTCATCCCTGTAAAATGTTTTATATATGTTCTCCTTTTATACATGCAATATTTTGATCTTGCTCATGTTAGATTCATTTATGTTAGATTCAATTTACTTGTAATACATGTGGAGCTTTTCTCCCCGGGCCTCAACTGAAAATGGGGTTTTGACCCAGTGGACTTTCCCTGTCAACAAATATCAATAAATAAATAAATATACAATGCCTGTGTGAAGAAGTATTCAAAAGAGAGGAAATGATCATTGCAGGTCAATAATTCTGCATGCCACTATTTGTGATGCATTCCACTTTTCTATTTTATGAAATGTGATGACTGACACTGATGCTACACACACACACACACACACACACACACACACACACACACACACACACACACACACACACACACACACACACACACACACACACACGCTGCATTGTACATGACAGAATAGCATGAGTGCTTCAGTAGGCCTCATAAACTGCCAGTACCTCTGTAATCTGAATACACTGTGAGAACCAATAGGTTAACATAATCCTGCTTTCTGTCCTTTTGGTCCCCTGAAATGTGGCTAATGCGTTATGAGTATTAAGGGTTTTAATATGGTAGTGCTGTAGCTAAATCAAAATTAGAGATGTGCAAGTACAACTTTATGCATTTTATAAAAGTGTAGTACTCAACATTAATGCATTTTATTTTTTAACCACACAATGCTTGCACCATCCTTACTAATAGAAATTGCTTTCCATTTGCAGTACAGCATTCTATGTGCAACTGAATTAATAAAGCACCCGAAGGCTGTACTAATTCAATTATGCACAATCCCAGTTTGCTAGATGAAGCACAACACAGCTTTCTGTTCAACAATGCCATGCCTTATAGTGCTTTCCCCCCTGCGGTCTCCAAAGTTCATACATAGCAAACATCAGTGCTACTGAATGACTTAGCATTACACGCATTCTCCACAATAGGAAAAATAATGTAAGCTCTTGGTCTGCACCAAGAAAATGACAAATCAAATCACGTTATCTTATATATACAATGCAGTATTGAAGAAACTGTGAAAGTAAAGGCAAAGTCCATTGTTAGCCAGTATTTGATAACGCTGCTTCCTATGTAGGTTTCCCACTGCTAACCTTCCCTAAATGACAGATCTGAAAACTCTGCATAATTACAAAATATGTATCAATATAGAAGAACTTTGGCTGACCAATGTCTCTGATGACTGCAAGCTAGGAGTCATTATCAACTCCCCAAGTGATGCAGACATCCTACAAAAGGGGCTCTGTGAGACCAATGACTGGTGTCAAAACCATGGCCTGAAGCTTAATGCCAAAAAATGCATTATCATCTCCTTTGGAAAAAACTCAGTTCCTATGAATTACCACGTTGATGGGAACACACTGAACACTGAAGGGGCCAAAAGATATCTGGGCACCTAGGTCGACAGCCACCTCACCTTCAATCACCACATTGCCACTGTGGTCAGAAAGTCCTTCTACGTGGCGCATCTTATAACCAAAGGTTTTGCATCCAGGAAGGAAGAGGTCACCATCCCTCTCTACTCATCCCTCATTAGACCAATCATCGAATATAACGCCCCATTTGGCATGTACCTGACCAAACACCTACAACAGCTGGAGCAGCCACAAAAGCACCTTACAAAAAGGATCCTAGACCTTAAACACATGTCCTACATGGACAGACTCAAGAAACCTCAGCTGTTCTCAGTCTCTTATCATCTACTTAGAGGTGATCTCTGCTTGACTTAAAAAGCCATGTCTGACCCAGTCCTCCTTGAAATGCTACATTTAAAGAAATCCCGATCCCCCCATGCCACACACTACAGAGATCACAACCTCATTACCACAATTAACAGAACATGCTGGAGGGACAGGTTCATCTCCCAAAGACTGCCCATACTCTGGAATAAGCTTCCCATTCATGTCAAGCAGAGCACCTCGCTGGACCTCTTCAAGAGAAATCTTGACAACTGGATGGATTGCAGAAAGTTCACTCCAGGGATCATTCCAATTGCCCTATTGGATAGGGGCATTGTGAACTAACATCGGGTGGCACGGTGTCTGGGGCAATTGTTTTGGGCTAGGCTTGTAAAGGCTCTATGGCCATTAGCCTAATACACACCTATGAACCTATGAACAAATTCTGAAAAGTGATGGCACATTTCATTACTTGCATGTAATTGCATGTTCCTGTGCCATTTCTTTCTCCTAAGGTTTGCTATACTGCAGGTATTACTTCTCCAGTAAATTAAGCTTTCCGTATACCTCTCAACTGTCCCTGATTTTCAAGGGTGTGTTTGAGTTTGATGTAAATTTTTAGTTTTGCCCCTCTTAATCCCTTCTAAAGCTGGTGACTTTTGGAGGAAAACGTAGAGAATTGCTTAATAAATAATGGCAATAAGTAGAGCTACAGACTTCGAAAATCTATGTTAATTCATATTCTCTTATTACATCACCATCTGTAGTTAATAGTACTAATACTTAAAAGTGCCCCTAATTGTCCTTGATTATTTCTGGATTTGCCCCGATTCTGTTGAGATTTGTCCCTGATTCATTGAGCTAGTTATAACACCATGTTGATAATAAGCTTTAACCCCTCTTTTTTAATATCCAACACTATAATGCCAAATTTTGCTCAACGCAAAGGATTACTCTTTTTACTTTATATTTATGTTTTAATTCATCTACTATATTTTCGGTTAAGCATACTGTAACAATTCAGTTACTGTTGTTTCTTGTTTGACTCTTTTATCAAATCAACCCCAACAGTTTTAAATAACCAGTGTAAATAAAAATACCACCAGAGCATTCTCTGATACCATATACTAATAGAATATTGCCAGTAGTTCTTTGCAAGCCAACATTCAGCAGTGACAAATGCTTGCTTACCTCCTGCTTCACATTTCTGTCATGTCCATATCCTTTATTTCCTTCCTGATTTAATATATGTAATCATGTCAGTTGAAACTTACTATTATATAGTTTTTAAAGGATAACTTATAGCCAAGTCTGTGCCAAATTATTACTTATACTATTTTGTCTGATGTAAATTCATCTGTGCAGCTGTGTCTTTCAACAATGCCTCTCTACAAAGTTCACTTCCTCTCAAAACTTCATATCCCATATTCAATATCTATTATATTTCTTTGGCTACCTCCTACTTTTAATATAATATCACTTCTGATCATCTGTCACCTCCTCTTCCATTCTTTGCCTTCCCTTTCTTCTTCTCCTTCCTCTCTCGTTTTATTAACATACATGCAAGCCTTACGCTGGCATTACAAAATAAATGTAAACTATTTTCCAGTAAGGTACTGTACTTAAAATGGTATGTAAAAAAAGTTATGTACTCACCATAATGTTCCATCTGAGCTGTTGCTTTTCATTTGTCTTCAACCTGTCGGACATGGATCCAGGACGGATCCGACTCGGCCGCCTTTTACCAGCATTGGATCCGAGCTCCAAGCTTCTATCCTACTCATAATGCCCCTGTCTCCTTCCTCCCTTCAGATTGAGTTTGCTGCTCCCCATAGCATCCCAACCTGACTCAATGCCTTACTCCTTGGCAAAAATACCCAGAGAGTAACATAAGAAATTACGAGATATGCCAAAGGAAAGGGCCATGTCTCTTCAGACAGATAATCACACAGCCCACATAAGGCAGGGGGAAGGAGGGGAGGGACGGTTGAAGATAAATGAAAAGCAACAACAAAGATGGAACGTTCTGGTAAGTACATAACTTATTTATCTAAAGTTGCTGTATTCATTTGGTCTTCAACCTGTGGGACAGAGTCCCCAGCTTCCAAAAACCTGGGAGTCCCTCATGGATGGATATTCTGGACCATGGCGGAGCCAAAGGATGCCCTGCTTCTGGCCAGAAGGTTCAACTTATAATGGAAAATGAAAGTATGCAAGGATGCTCATGCAGCCACAGAGAATATGTCATCCAAAGAAACTCTGGGTCAAAAGGCAGCTGAAGTAGCCATAGACGTAGTAGAATGCACGTTAACATGACATGGTGGAGATAATCCTTCATTTGAATATGCCAGGAGTATGCACTGAGAGATCCAACAAGCAATGGTGAACTTTGATACAGTTTTCCCTAAAAAGGGTTTAGAGTAGGAAACAAAAATTTGATCAGACTTGCAAAAGGCCCTTGTTCTGTGCAAATAGAACTGCAATTGTCTACAAACATCTAGCAGGTGCAATTTATACTCTCCCTTATTCTGAAAGTTCAGAAAGAAAACAGAGAGACTGATAACCTGATTAATGTTTGATTCCAAGGCCACTTTCAGAAGAAAGGAAGGATTAGTGTGCAAGGACACCCTGTCTTTATGGAAGATTATAAAAGGAGGCTTAAACAATAAGGCTTGAATTTCCGACACTCTTTTAGCTGATGTAATCGCACTCAGGTAAGGCTGTTTTCCAAGACAGGAACTGCAAATTCTCCAAAGCAGCAAGTTCAAAGGGAGAAGAAACCAAGGCTTGGAGGACCAAAATAAGGTCACAAGGAGGTGGTGGGTCCTTGACTGGTGGCTTAAGAAGAAAAGTGTCCTTCAAAAAAAGCTTTACAGAGCTTAGAAGAAGCTAGGGAAGCTGAATATCTCCTATGTGGAAGTTGGAAATAGCCTCCAGCTAAACCTTAATCATAGAAAAGCTGGCATTCTGTTGAAAATACATGTCAAAAACTCAAAAATAGCAGGCACCAGGGCAGTAAAAGGATCCAGGTAATGATGATATGCCCAAATTGAAAAACGCTTCACTTGCTAGAATAAACCTTCCTAGTGGAAGATTTATGAGTTGCTACCCATATCTTCTTAACCGGAGAAGATAGCCCAGGAGTCCTAATTATCACAGGAACTGGACCAGCCAAGTGCTAAGCTACAGGCTGGCCAGATCTGGATGTGGAATCCCTGAGGGGTGTGAAATCAGATCTGTAAGGGGGATTCAGCATCTGGGGGGGGGATGCACTGCATGAGACCACAGAGAAGGGAACCATACTTGGCGAGGCCAGAAGGGGGCAATGAGAATGACAGATCTCCCCAGCCAGTGCACTTTCTGAATGAACTTTGGAATCAGGGGAAGTGGAAGGTAGGCATAGAAAAGACCGGAGGGCCAAGCATAAACCACAGCATCTCTGGGGGTCTCCCCTGGAGGAAGGTTCAGAGCAAAAAACTCGCTGCATTTTGCACTGGAAGGAGAGGTGAAGAGATCACAGCAAGGCTGACTCCAATTTAGAAAGATTTGATTTGCTAGTAAAGGATTCAGAGACCACTCATAAGGCATCAGAAGAGACCTGCTGAGCCTGTCCGCTAGAATGTCGGACCTCCCTGGAATGTGTGTGGCCCCAGAAAATGGTCGATGGAGATCAACAACTCCCACAATCTCATGGCTTTGCAACAAAGGGAATACAACCAGCTTCTCCCTGTTTGTTGATGTACCAGACTACTGACATGTTGTCTGTCTTGATGGTAATCGTCTCTAGGGGAAAATGGACATGAAGAACAATCCCAATAGCACTGCCCTCATCTCCAGGATGTCAATATGCAACTGGGTCTCCAAGGAAGATCATGTGCCTTGGACTGTCCTTCCCAAGCAATGACCCCCCTCCCACCCCAGTAGGGAGGCATTCGTGGTCACCATGGTCAGTGCGGAAAGAAAAATAAACAGACAACCCAAAAACAGATATGGAGACTGAATCCATCAGAGAAGTGAATCCCTGCAGGTTCAAGATAGATGCACAAGATGGGAAAATGGTAGATCTAGAAATGACCATTGGACTGCTAGAGTCCATTGGAGCACCCTCATGTGTAACCAAGCTGTGGGTAAGAGGGTGATCATGGCTGCCAAGGACCCCAATGCCCTTAAGTCAAATTCTGCTGCAGGAAATTGGGCTTGAAGAGTGCACAGGACATGATGTTTGAGGGACTGAAGTCTGTCTGGTGACAAAAAGACCTTGATCTGAATGGTGCCTAACCACACTACAATGAAATCCAGAACTTCAACTGGTTCTAACAGGAATTTTTTTGAGATTTATGGTGATGCCCAGCTGGTGGGCAGTCTGGAAAAGGAAATCCCTGGCTTGGAAGAGTTGATGCCTGGAGGGAGCAGAAAGGAGCCAATCATCCAAGTAGCGGAAGACCTGGAAGCCCTGCAGCCGCAGGTGAGCTGCTACCACCACCATGACTTTGGTGAACACCCTGGTGGCTGTGATGAGACTAAAGGGTAGCGCTCTGAACTGGTAATGATTGGCCCCCAGCTGGAAGTGGAGGAACCTCCAAAAGCATCTGTCCATTTTGATGTGATAGTACGTGTTCTGGAGGTCCACCGAGCACATCCAGTTGCTCTCCTACAGGAAGGGCAGGATAGAATGGAGTGTGACAATCCAGAATTTGATCTTGGCAACTATCAGGTTTAGGGTTGACAGATCCAGGATTGGCCTTAAGTCCCCTGTCTTCTTTGGCACTAAAATAGATGCCTAATCCAGACTGGTCTGGGGGATGGACAGGATGACTCATTTTTTGAGCAGCTTGGAAATTTCCACTGCAGCATCCTCCCTTTGCATGGATGGAACATCTGGGAGGTGCTTGAGAGGGAATGGTCTCTGTGTGAAGGGGGCTGAATATCCTCTGGATATGATTTGCAACACCCAACCATCATCTGTGATGGACTTCCAGACCATTGGGTGTAGCAAAAGTTGACCCCCAACTGCCTCCAGAGATGAGCAGCCAGCCTGTCCTGGATAGAATCCAAAGACACTTGGTTCCTCGGACTCCCTCTGCCATGAGGGTGGTGTCTGTCAAATACTCCTCTGCCTCTGGTGGAAGGTGGGTCCTGAGAATCCTGGGAATAACCTTGAGACTTCCAGAACCACATCTTCTTCGCCCCTTGCTAATTTCTGGAGAAGGTTCATTGAGGGGTTGAGAAGTGGATTCTGACAGCAGACAGAGTCTTCCCATCCTTCTCACTCTGGACCAGTGTGTCACATACCATCTTTCCAAAGAGAGTGGAACCATTGTACAGGACATTTGTAAAAGATGCTTTGAAGGGCTTCAAAAAGGTACAAAGTCAGAGCCAGGCATGATGCCTGATAGCAATGTCTGCTCCAGCTACTCTAGCAGCACCCTTGGTAACTTCAGATAGAAGCCACATAGAGGCATTGGCAAGAGAGGTGAGGATGGCCATCCTGGAAGAGAAAACATTCTTTTCCTCCACCAACATGGACCCTGGAATAGATTTGGTGACCTCTTTAACTAGGTCTTGCTGAAGCTTAATCACATGTCCCATGTAGGTCAGTGGATGTAGCAAGAGCATTGCTGAAGCAGAGACCTACTTACCAAAATGGTCAATGGTCCTAGACTCTCGGTCCGGAGGATGGACAGTGGAGCTCTCCTGCTGAGCTCTTTCTTTGTGGCTGCCGCCACCACCATGACATCAACAGGGGATCCCTTCGACCAGTGCAGTTCATCGGATGGAACATTATGGATCTTAGCAGGGCATTTGAGGATAGGCTCCACCATGTCAGGGTCCTTCCACACCTGAGATGTAACAAGATCCACCAGGGGATCTGTGGGAGAGGACACCCAGGATGTAGAAGGTCCTGCTCCAAATGCCTCCAGGAACACTGACTCATCAGGGTTGGGCTTTTGGACAGACCACCTCCCCCACACTGACGAAAAATCATCATGATGTCTCCAAAGGAGACATCCTCAGCGGGTGACCGGGGGGAGCACTCCCCTTCCTTCAAGTTGGTGTCCTCTGTGAGGGACTCCGATGGGGAGTCTAAGTGGCCTGCTTTTACAAATGTGTTTTTGAGGAACCTCCTTGGGGGGGGGGGTTCTCTGGGAAGGACTCAAAAACATTCAGCAGTTCCTGTGGGGGGAACTCCCTGGGTCAGACAGGCAGCAGGCTGTACTTGAGGGGCCAGGATGGCAGAAGCCAGGCCAGACACAGAGGGAGCCAGGATGGACTCCAATGACAAAAGTGATAGAACCAAGAGGACCCTCTCCACCATGTTGAAAGCAGAAGGAGAATGCACCCCTCGAGCTGGGACTGTGGCCAGGTCCGTAATCCTCTGAATCAATGGAGGAGCCAAAGTCAAACCTCCAGGCACTGAGACTCCAAGTGGACAGCTCGATTCCCTGAAACTCAGAGCTGACACCACCATGTCGGATTTGGCACTGAAGCTATGGATCTGAGAGCCAGTCGGCTTTGAGATGGTCAGAGCAGACCCACTCAGGGCAATGGTTGGTATTGAGGTACAGGGTACCATTGGTGCTGACCCCTCGACACTGAGGTGCCTCAGACCAAAAGACTCTGAAGATGGGGGTAGGATCAGCAAAGGAGTGATCAGGATGAAGGCTGACTGCATGCCCCAGCCCCAGAAGGGGAGGGGACAGGCAAGATTCCCATCTGAATTTGTGTGTGGATGAACCTCTGGATCATCCTGTCCACCTCAGCTTCAGAGAGGCTGCAGGTGGACCTGGCAGAAAAAGCCACCGGCACTAGCCTAGAGAGGCGGTGAGGGGAAGCTGACACCACAGGAATGGACCCAAGACACCTCTGGCTCTAGAGACAAGCAAGGAGAATGGAGCCAGGGGGAACCCGAGCTAGGAGCCAGGTGCAATTTCTCTGGTGGATCGGCCAAGGAAATGCGGTTGGGGGACTGCTTCCATGGTCTATCCCGGTCCCTATGTTTGTGCTTCTCTCCATCCCCAGTCCTCTTGCCGGGAGGTTGAGTCCAGAGGCCAGGGCAGAGAAAGCAATAGAGGAAGCTGAAGTAGAAGCTGGGGCCTCTGCTGTAGGAGGATGGAGGAGGCCCTTAGGGATGAGCTTATTCCTCCTGTCAATCAGTGCACTGGGAATGAACCCAGCAGAGCTAGAGCAGGATAAACAAACTACACAGAGAGTGTGGCCATCCACTGGGGAGAGCTTATGACCACACTCTGAACACTTTCTGAACCCCAGTTTGAGTGTCTTAGCCATAGTAAATGGATAGAGAGACCCAAAGCACTCACACACGAGCACACGCACACACGCGTACATGCACACACACTCTCTAGAGAAGAGATAGAGGGGGGGGGCAGAAGGGAAAAACTTTATTTTTGCCTAACAACAGATGAGTTCACAAACACCGAAGGGTGTACTTATCTAGAGTTTACAGTCTAATTTATCGAGTGTTGTTATCTATTAACCCAAAGCATTTTAATATAATGTCCATTCAATACATGTATAAAACACAAATTAAAATACATAAGATATAGTGGGTGAAAATAGTCAGATATCTTCAAATTTTAATTTCAAAACTTATTAAATTCACTACCACAACACCAAAATATAAACAGAGAGGGGTTCCTAATCACAAACTATAACACTATAACAGATAAATCTAAATAAAAGGAAAGCAGAGGGGAAGAAAACTCAAGAAGAAGCACTTTTTTCAGATTGTATCTTCAGCCTCACTCTTGTCATCTCTAACAAAGCCTACAGCTTCAGCAGTGGATTCAATCTCAAGCGTACAAGCATCACTAGTCTTTCAGGCAATTAAGTTCTGATCCATGTGTGTAAAAATACCTTAGAATTATATCAGATCTACAGCAAACTAAATCTGGAACAATTCACATAGCAAAATAATGTATTAAGGCCTCACACATCTTATAAACACCACAACCACAACATTCTGCAATCACTGCAGTTATTACTGCCTTTTTTCACAATAATGTTCAGGTGCTGGGTATTAGAGTAATCAAGTCATATATCACATTTGTCTGGACCACTGCTGGAATATCAACCAATTTATCAAGTGCCTAATCAAGGTGATGTTCTTTAAACTGGAAAAATAAATTATTACCACTGCCAGAACTGGCATTTCATATTCACTGCTGTATCCAGGATGGATTCTAGGGTATGAGCATTGTGTGAAAAACTGTTCACATTTCATAGCTATATTTTAAGGGAAGTTGCATCAAAGATGTAAAGCATGAAAAGGAGCAAGCAGGTATGGATGTGATGGGAGCACAGGCAGTGCTTGCAGTGACATGGATGGGCACATTGCCACCAGACGATGGAATTAAGTTAAATAAAACACAAATACTAAATTATATTTGATGCACATGGCCATTCCCCACACCAACCCTGAGTGGATCTGTAGGCTGTGTGACCATTGTTGGAGAACCAAGGCCAAGGAGCTATTGGGCAGGCCTGAAGGTTGCAGGCTGTGAAGTATAAATACACAGAAAAAAAACTGTACTTGATTTTTTAGTAAAAATAAAGCAATGATGTAAAATATGAATGATATTCAAAAGCCAAACTGCTTTGTTCAGCAAAGATGCAGCAAAGATTTGAAATAACAATTTTACTAAATTTACGTTTTTTGTTGTTGATCAAATAAAACTATAAGTCTTTCCAGGCGACTGGAAAAATAAACTGCTGCACCAAGAGATGTTGTGGCAGCTTAGTTTGATGCAACAACCTTGCCAGGACTAAATGAGAACATCTCCATAGCTAGCGAATTGAAATTAACATTGAATAAAATATAAAATGATTTAAACAGCATAAAGATACACATAGGGCTGTGTTTTAAAGAATATATATTAATGTAAGGAAATTGTGTTTTTTAATACAAAAGTTTGGTGTAATGTGTCTTTAATGTTCCAAGTTGTGGGATCACATGATTGATCCTGAGAGATGTATGAATAAGGGTTTGTCTTTTTTCCTTTGATTTGTAACAGTATTTGAACTCACGTTGCTTTTGTCAAGTCAGGTTCTGAAGATGTCTTTTTTATAAGACGAAAGCGCTTAGCCTGTGGTTTATCAGTAAACGTTTGTGGATTACTGGTTATCCTGGCTTTCTGTGGCTTCCAGTTTTTGCTTTATATTCTATTTTTGACTGGAATTGCTGTGTTTCGTGTTTGGTTTTGAGATCTTTTGGAATTAGCCAGGAGCAATTACCCAAGCTTCATCACAAACTGGATCTACTCACACAAGAAGAAGGGGTATTTGATGCACCTCAGCATCAATCATCTTTAACTGATTGCCTGGATGATAGGGTCTTAATTCCTTTTAATCACCTGTTTTTGGAGGACGTGTAACAGGTACTAATGGGGTCAAATAGCCTCTATTAGAAAATCATATATTAACAAATGGAAAAGATTTCCTAATTTGGTGCCATCAAGATAATCAGCACCATTTGGGACTTTTTACTTCTCTCATTTCACAGTATTTGTGTGAATTACTATCCCATGGCCTTTCTTACTCCACTGGCTTACAAGGCACGCACGCAAGACAGTTGGTGCTCGGTCCAAACCACAATTATGAAACAGAAAAAAGGAGGACCAGCACTCAGAGGCAGCAGTTAAAATATATTTAATTAGATTGTAACAACAACCTAATACATAATGCACATACCGGTTTCGGCCAACAATGCCTTTCTCAATGTGTCTAATCCAAACAATTTAGTTACAGCCCATAATGCATTCAGCTAACAATTTATACTGTCCTCTTAAAGTGGTATGTTCCACATTCATTCTTTATTACTGACAGTTAAGCTAAACACATAAACTCCGTATGTTACAAATGAATTCACCATAATAACCCAAAATAAACCTTTTGCCTGCAACAAAATATAACTTCAATGTTATTTTTGTGATCAATCTATATTTTATACATATTTGTATGGTGAAATCTATTGATAACAGCAATATTAAACCAAATGTGGGTAATATTAATTATATGTTATGAATAAAAATTTTTGTAAATTATTCAACAATTTTAAACTTTTAAGGGTACATCTGTTGAATGACATATTGTATATCCAATGTACAGCATGGAAAGATGCAAAAAATAAGGAATAATGATAGATATTACAAATTATGATAATAATACTATATCTTGAATAACATATTAAGTTTAGATCAATATTATTCCACTTGGAATATCACCTTTAATACCATTTATCCTTCCTGTACATGATATTCATTGAGTCCGGGTTTAAAAAGGGCCCCAAGTGTGGTAATCCATCTTTCTTCCATATTATTTAATCTATTGTGCCAACCCATTTTGAAATTCCTGTGTGATTGTATTCTTTCTTACTCCACTATCAAGGTTCATTTATCAGCCATGTTAGCATGTCTGTCCATGGATCGTCCTCTTTCAAGGCAGTCTCATATCAAAATGTTCTTGAAAGGGATTTTGGATAAAAAACCTCAAAGAAAAACAGATGCCCATCCTTAAGATCTTAATTTTGTAGTAGAGGAAATTAACACCTGCTCCATTTGAACCAGCTAGTTGGGCTGATGTCAGGTTCTTAACATGGAATACAGTTTTAATGATAGCTCTGACCAGTGCAAGAAGGGTATCTGATTTGCAAGCTCTTAAGGTGAGTCAATCCTATCTAATTTTCCATAGGGACAGGGTTATTTGAGAACTAATCCTTCTTTTATGTCTAAAGTAGTAGTTGAGTTTACCTTAAGTTAAACTATCCATCTCCCTGGTTTCTTTCATGAATATAAAAATGAGTGAGAAAGGATTGTCCATACCTTGGATTTCTACAGACAACTTGGATACTATTTTGACAGAACTAAATCTTTCAGCTCATCAGATCAATTGTTTATTTCTTATGAAAATACGAAGAAGGGACAACCTGTGCCAAAACAGACTATTTCCAAATGGTTGTATTAGATTATTATTTTTGTAATACTCACCATAACAAATCTATTAGAGACAGTGTGAAGGCCCAGTCTAACATGGCCTTGGCTTCATATATCACTTTTTGAAAGGTATGGATTCTAGAAATATTCTAGAAGCTGCTACTTGGTCCTTTTTACATACTTTTAAAAAGCACTGTAAGCTTGATTCCTTCTCTAGGTCCAAATCAAGCTTCACTAGGGCCATTCTCCAGGGGCTACTGTACTCTTCTCCTTCCACCTCCCAAATAGAGTTAGGTATGGTAATCTACCCATATAGCTAAGGCTACTTGAGCAGTGATCAATATATTGAACACAGTACAGTTGGTTAAGTTGAACTTACTATAACAGTAGTTGTTTGAATGATAACTGCTGCAGTAGCCACTCCTTCTGTCCACCCCCTTATTTTTGTTGTGCTTTTTATGCCAAGGTATGGACATTTACTTTTGTTGATAGGTTCATAGTTTAGTACTAAGCTAACTGCCCTTGCGAGCCATTTTAAGCCTAGCCAATTATTCCTTGTAAGACTCAAACCCTGCACCTTGTGTTTGTAAGGCAAACACCTTAGCCATTAAGCCACCCTCCCAACCCCTTGTTGTTCCAAGCCTTGTCCTTTCAGGGCTCAGCTTCCCCCTCTCTGCTGGCAGGAAAGCTTTGAAGGACTTTGTGCCCTAACTTGTCTTTTAGTCATCTTAGCTTGAGCTGCTTGACAGTTTACAATTTGTGAAAGTATACTATTGTTATTTTTAAACTATTATTTAATTGTAAATGATTATTTGTAGTTTATGTAATGTGAGTTGTTACACTGGGCACACACTTATTTACACCAAGTGTACATGGACATGTATGCTACAAACCTTAGATATGCTATCTTCAAAATCATCTTATATGTAGAACTAATCATTGGCCTCCATCAAAGTTCAGTCCTCTTGTGGGCTCCCCCTTTATAACCTTCACTGCTGGAAAAAAGAGAGATGGCAATTAACCACTGAATCCTCCCTGTAGCCTTCTGTCGTCTAGTCCATCAACTGAAACTCCGTCACTGGCATCACAAAAAATGTTTTACACCAGTGGACCCACCTAAAGCATCCATCATCTTTACACAAGTCTTTGAATCTGTCCTGTGCAGTTTAGTTTCTTAGAACTATGCTACTCAGCCTCATACAGATTCACACAATACCTCAATTATGTGTTAAGAATTACTAGTAAGATTAAACCTCAAACAATGCCTTGTCTTTTGATCAGTGGTGTCTTTGAGGCAGTCATAAATACATTTACAGAATAAAAGTGGGCATCATCTGCACAGCACTGAAAATTCATCCAGTGTCAGCTGATAATGGGTACTAGTGACAAAATATGAAGGTTGTTTAACAGTGGGTGCAAAACCAAACCCTGATGGATAATGGAGTACATCCACCATACCATGTGAGTCTGAAGAGAAACAATCCCTAGAATTCAATATGGTTTGCCTGAAAGATAAGTCTCAAATCATAACAGAAATATGCTAGACAACCCTATAGTTTATCTCAAGCATTAAAGTGAAATCCCATAATCCAGCAAGTCATAACCTATGTTTATAATCTTGGATGTATTATTTGTCACTGAATGGCCACAACATTGAAATTCTGAATATTGACGTACTAAAGTCGAAAAAAGGAATATTGGCACATCGCACACATGCTCAGAGGATTAACCTGGAGAGGGTTAAACCAACAGTGGACTAAGAGGCAAAATACACTGTAGGTAAAGTTAGTTTCAGCAAACAGTGCTTGAACATTCTACGTTCGCTGAAACTAACTTTGCTGATTTGGCATGTTTCTGCATAACTTGCATGGCAACCACTTTCTCTTCGCAAAGATAAGGCTGGAATGTGGAGTGCATTTGAAACACACTCCAGATTTAAAGAGTCTTTATAGAGTATGGTGGCAAACAATGCTGAAGGTAAGGAGGAATCAGATTCTTCCACCTATATGCAGGCAATTATCTCCTATTATGGAACAACAAACCAGTCATACTCAAACAGGTCAAGGTATGTCAGATCACGTATTATAGGTTCATAGGTAGGTACTAGGCTATCAGCCCTGGGGCCTATATAAGCCTAGTCAAAAAAGTTACCTGGCTTTTGCCACCCAAGAAAGTTATTTTCCTGTGCCCCTGTCTAGCAGAGCCACAGAGCTGATCCCCGGGGTGAATTTCCTATTTCCCATCAAATTGTCGAGATTTTTCTTAAAGAGGGCTAATGAGGAGCTCTGCTTGACATGAATGGGTACTCTGTTCCAGAGCATGGGAAGTCTCTGGGACAGGAATCTATCCCTCCAGCATGTTCTGTTTATTGTGGTGGCAAGGTTTAGGTCCCTGGACCATGTGGCTCAGAGGGATTGGGGTTTCTTTAAGTGTAGCATGTCCAACAGATCTGGTTTTGACATGGCTTTGTATGTTAGGCAGAGGTCGCATCTGAGTAGGCAATAAGCGATGGAGTAGAGCTGGAGTTTCTTGAGATGGTCTGCATATGGCATCTGTTTGAGGCCGGTAGTAATCTTAGTGAGGTATTTCTGTGGCCTTTCCAGTTGTTGTAGATGCCTTGTGAGGAACATGTCAAATGGGGGGGGGGGGGGTTGTACTCTATAATGGGTCTGATGAGGGATGAGTAGAGAAGAACAATGACCTCTTTTTTTCTGGAGGTGAACCCCTTTGTGATGAGGTGTACCACATAGAAGGATTTCCTGACTACTGTGGTGATGTGATTATCAGAGGACAGACTACTGTCCACCTGTGTCCCAAGGTCTCGTATCACACTTTCTGTGTTTTGTAGCGTACCACCTATGTGGTAATTCATGGGTACAGTGTTTTTCCCAAAGGGGATGACAATGCACTTCTTCATATTGAGCTTGAGGCCATGACTTTGACACCAAGCATCAGTCTCAGTGAGGCCCCTTTATAGAATGTCCACATCATTTGGCGATTCTGTTATGGCACCTAGTTTGCAGTCATCTGTGAATGTTGTTAGCCAAAGACCTGCTGTATTAGCCTGGACTTCTGAAAAGTAGATGCCAAACAGCAGAGGACCCAGGAGTGAGCCTTGTGGTACTCCACTTGTCACGGGTCTGAAGTTGGATTTGGAGTCAGCTACTTTCACTGTGTGGGTTCTGTCAGTGAGCCAGTTGGCCACCCATCTTGTGACATAGGGATTTATGCTCAGTCTAGTGAGTTTATCTATAATTCCAGAGTGTGGGATGGTGTTGAAAGCCTTGGCAAAGTCAAGATAGGCTGTGTGCACCACCTTACCCTCATCAACAGCTCTGGTGACTACTTCAAAGAAGTCAATCAGGTTTCGGAGACATGATCTACCTTTTACAAACCCAAACTGAGTGGGGTCCAGAGTTTGGAGGTTACCTATGTCCTTGTTTATAAGCTCCAAGATGATACATTCCATGGCCTTGCAGACCAGGCTTGTTAGGCTAATGGTGTGGTAGTTCCTTGTGTCCATGGTGGCACCCCATTTGTGCAGTGGGATAGCCATCGCTGTGCATCATTCAGTAGGTACAAAGCCTGAAGTGAGGCTATGACTGAACATGGTACTTAGGTGGGGTGCCAGTTCATTCTGTAGTCCATGCAGAATGCAGCATGGGATGTTGTCAGGTCCCATGGATGCTGTGTTCCTGGCTTTGAAGAGTGCGGTCTTTGCTTGTGCAGCCATGATTACAGGGGATTTGCATTCTTCTGATATAGTGATGGGCTCTTTGGGTGGTGGGGGGGGGGGTGAAGTTTGCACTGAACCTATTTGTCAGGATGTTGGAAATATCAGTTTGTTGTATATATCTAGTGCCATTGTGCTGTAGCTCAGAGCAGATCTGAGTGTCGCCATTGAGATTCTTGACATAGCTGTAGAATGCTTTGCGGCTGTCTTTAGAATTAGTGGCAATTTTATTTTCGTAACTAGCTTTGGAGGATTTCATGAGGGATCTCAGCTTCTTAATGAGGCTGACCAGGGAGTTCCTGCAATCAGGGGATTTTACTCTTTTTTTTGCAACAGCTTCTTCCTTCTGTTGTAGAGTTTGTTTATGGCAGGGGACCACCAGATTGGCTTCCTTTTTTTGGAGGATAACATCTTGGTTCTGTTGGGGATGGCACACTCCATGCACTCGTGTATGTGTTTATACAGTGCATTTGTACAAGATTCAGCATTTGTACCTCTATTTTCCATTTGTATGGGTGTCTTGAAGCTTGCCACTTCTGTCTTAAGAAGCATGACATTAGCTTTAGAGAATTTTTTTTACGGTGATTTCCTTAATGGGGGGTGGGGGCAGGATATTGATATCTAGGGTGATTAGCTTGTGGTCAGATCTGACCAGCGAGGAGTTGACCTCTGGTGTGGAACTTCGGTTGCCCATATTGGTAATGACCAGGTCCAGGATATTGCTGCCCCTGGTGGGGGTATGGACAAGCTGATCCAGGGTGTTGGAATTTATGAATTCCAGAAAGCGTTGAGCGAATGAGTTAGTACATGAGTAGTTTTTCCAGTTGATGGTGGGGTAGTTGAAATTGCCCATTATTAGGGTATTGGGCTGTATCTTAATGTTACCCAGTATATCTTGAAACATGGAGTGGGCATCCTGGGGCATGGTGGGGTATCTGTAACAAGCTACAACCTGGATTGCAGTCTTTCCCAGTGTTAGTTGCACTTGGATAATTTTGGATGCATTATGTTTAGCAACTAGCCTGGAAGTGTGGATATCCTTAATGAATATGGACACACCTCCTCCTTTAGTGTTTCGGTCCAGGTTAGATGGACGAGAGGTGTAGTATGAGTTATAGCCTGGTAATGCAGTAGTGCTCTCTGGAGCCTTGAACCAGATCTCTGTCACTGCACTGATGTTGATGTTCTCCATTTTAAGGAGTGCCTTGAGTGAGTGCATTTTGAGGTTTAGACTTCTAGCACTGAGTAGCAATATCCTCAGATTTTGCTTGCTTATACCTGCTACAGTGATGAGTTTGTCATTTTATCCTTGTCTAAAAAAGGCACTATAGGGCTGGCAAGAGCATTAGCCAGTATTCGAAATCCTAGGGGCAACAGGTGCAGGCCATGTCTGGCAAAGCATTGTGCTCTGTCGATCATGTTGTCCCAGGCAGACAAACACTGGATCCCCTTAAAATGACACCAGAAGCTTAGCCAATTGCTGAAGTCAATCATTTTGTCCTTGTATTGTGGCATCATTCTAGGCAATGACAAACTGGCAAAGAGGATAAATTGCAAAATACAAAAAAAAAAAGGCCACAAGCAGCAGGATAAATCCAACAAGATACCAGGTTTATTCCAAGACAAAAGACAAAAGACAATGTCTTGGAATAAACCTGGTATCTTGCTGGATTTATCCTGATGCTTGTGGCCTTTTTTCATATTTTGCAGATCATTCTGGGCGATGGCAGGATGCGACTCAGGGCTAGGGTCATACATGCCTGGGCTACATGATCCGAGAGTTCCTCCATGTATCTTTTCATGTAATGCAGGGAGGTATTTCTCAGGTCATTCTTACCAACATGGACAATGACAGAGTCATATTTGTACTTGTTGTGGAGGGACCTGAGTGCTTGCGTAATGTGATGGATCCTGGCACCCGACAGTAAGCTGACAGTAACTTTTTCTTTGTTTAGCCTGGTGAGTGGGACATCAGTGTGCCTGACTATAGAGTCACTTATAACTAGTGTGCTGGGTACGTTGTTTTGCCGTATGGGCTGAGGTTGATTGGCACACTGATTTTGTGGGCTAGGTGTCATTTGGGTAGTGTCGGGGGTTGGTGGTTGCTTGCGTTTCAGCTTTGGAGGTCTCTTTTGTTTGGGCAGATTTTATTACCTTCAGTTTTCCTTCATGTCTCAGTCATGATAAAGAATGATAAATTCAGCCAGACAATACTAGACTCAAGGTAACATCAGTGGATCTGGAATCTCAGTATAAAAAATGCAAATTAAATCATTGCTACTTTTCTTTAAAGAAACCAAGCAAACTCATTACATATCTGCTGTATCAATATCCATTTGTAGTGGAAATGGGCTAAGCTGCACAGCTGTCCATAGGGTTTGTCAGTTTTACTAAAGTAATCTATTCAGCAAACATAGCTGGCACCACTAAAAGTGTTACCAATTATTTCATAACTACAGCATAAAAGCACCTACAAAGCAGGCAGTTCATAAAAACCTAAAGAAATTATATAGGGCTCTATTCAACACATTTTAAGAAAATAATGTAATTGCCATAGCCCAAGAAATGAATGAAGAAACAGTAATTCAGCCCCTTTCTAAAAAAGGATAAATTAAATATAAGTGGGTTTAGATCAGCTGATGTGTTAAATAGACAATTAACATTTAAATCTCAACCAAAACAGCATCTTCACAATGTATGGCTCTGCTCATGCACTACAGTTGGCTAATTGCTTCTATATCATGTTATCAAAATCTTACTACATTGAATCAATAAAGGTCAAACTTTATTGATCAAAGTAGTAAAATATCGAATAACGTAAAAAAATAAATAAACCAATAAAAAAAAAAACTAACTAGAGTAGGCGGGGGAGCAAGCCTCCCTGCACCCCCTACACCCCCCTACTTAAATATACCAACTCCGAGGCCGCACTACATTGAGGTAAACAGAAATCTCCCCCCTACAGAGATTTCCATTTACCTGCGCGATGTTCTGAACTTTCGACATTGTCATGCCGACAATATCGTATTCGATATTTTCAGCTTACAACAACGTGAAGAAGACTTGGCTGATTGACATCCTTCAAATTCTCTGCACTTGATAAAAAACTCCATTAAGTAACATTTTCTTATTATAAAATTTTACCAGCTTATCTTTCACCAGACTCACTACCTGTGGCACCCTTAGCACCCATTACTCCCGTATCAACCTGCCCCTCTGTCCACAATACTACCACGATACTCCCATTCTGCTCTTTTTTCATACCCATTTCTTTCTTTATCCCCCTTAACAGCTCTCCTCTGTGTTCCTTTCCTGAACTACTCTAAACTACTTCAACATCTCCATTTATTTCCAATCTGCTCCTTTTAAAATTATAATCTCAAAGTTTCAAAGAATATATATATTATTTTTTAGACTGTACATAACTTTGTAGTGCCTATTTTATGACACTGTAGGAATACCTTATGTACATGAAAAGTTATTGTGCACTGTAAACAGCTGTATTTTGTGATGCCACATACTCCTGTATTTTTGTTATGCTGTATACTCTATTTTTATATGTTGTTAACACAGCCTTTCTAAAAAGGGGCTGCTCAGCCCGGTTGGACCTTCCTGGTAAATAAAAGCAAATAAAAAACGATCAGTCAATAAAAAGAAATAAATATATGTGACTCATAAAATATCTAGATGTATAACGTTAGGGAACTTGATTTCATGACATATGACTCTGCTCCTCACCACAGAACATATTACTAATATTCCAGAACTAGAGCTGTGTATAGTATGAAAATCATATGTATGTTTTTATATATATATATATATATATATATATATATATATATATATATATATATATATATATATATATATATATGTTTGTTTGTTTGTGTCTTTCGGCTTTTCCCGGTTAGAGGTCGCCACAGCGGAACTCCAGTCCACAAATGATTGGCAGTAGAGTTTTACATGCTGGCTTGCCGGGCCTAACGCACAACCTTCAACGAAAGAACACCCATTTACGCATGTCACCACACAGAAGACACTCTAACTGAGAATCGAACGGGCAATGTCTAATTGTGAGGCGACAACGCTACCGCAGCCCCACCACCGCAGTATATATATATATATATATATATATATATATATATATATATATATATATATATATATATATAATATGTAATGTGTAATAATATATACATAATATATATATATATATATATATATATATATATATATATATACACACACACATATATACACATATACATTATATATTACACATTATATATATTTATATATATTATATATAATATATATATTATGGGTCTATAATAGAGCATCGAAGTTTCAAAACTTCGAATGTTCTAATATCGACCCCTATTCAGAGAACACTGAAAATAGTGAAGCTACAGAAAAACAAATTTTTTACTAGGGAAATAATTCGGTTGTCCGTTTCTGTCGCTTCACTATTTTCAGCGCTGTGGTGGAAAGTTACGGATCGGGTTCAGGTAAATGTGCGATTGGGTGCGGGTTAGTTGAGTTAGGGTTTGGGCGCGAGTTAGGTATGTGTGCGATTGTGTGGACGTGAGGGTTAGGTGAGTTAGGGTTAGGGCGCGGGTGAGGTGAGTGTGCGATAGTGATGGACCAACGACATTAGGGTTAGTGTTTGGGTTAAGGTAAGTGGATAGTTAGTGGTGTATGTACAGTTTAGTGTAGGATTAGATGTAACATTTTAGGTGTATGTGTGTGGATTACTGTTTGTTTGGTGTGCTTGCGTTGTTTGTATGTGTTTTGGAACAGCAAATTTTTTCCCTAGGAAAAAATTCGCTGTTTTGCATGTTCAGTGTTGTAAGCATTCACTGAATAGGGGTTGATATTAGAACATTCGAAATTTTGAAACTTCGATGTTCTAATATAGACCCATATATATTATATATTATATACATATATATATATATATATATATATATATATATATATATATATATATCTATATATATATATTTTTTTACAAATATATATAAATATAATAGATACAGATATATATAAATATATATAATGTGTAATATATAATGTGTGTGTATGTATATATATATATATATATATATATATATATATATATATATATATATACCTATATAGATAGATAGTATATATGTGTTTGTGTGTGTGTGTGTGTGTTTGTGTGTTTTAAATATGTGCCCTTGAATTGTACTCATCGCATGGTATTCACTCTATGTATATACTATGTACACTTGCTATTCATGGAGCTTTTCTCCCCAGGTCTCCACTGAAAATGGGCTTGTTATGGCCTAGTGGACTACCTCAGTAAACAAATGCAAATAAATAAAATAAATATGTATGTCTAAAATATTGTATCATTGTATAGTGAATACTCAAAAGACCGCATACAATAAAACCAATCTTTTAAGATCAAATCTAAAAAAAAGAAAAAAAGTCCAAGGGGCAGTCCCCCTACACCCTTCCATATCCCCTGCTAATTATATATGCCATCTCTGAGATTGCACAAGAGTGAGGTAAGGACAGATTCTCAAACACTGCTGTATCCTAATCTTTCATGCAAGGCAGCCAGTAGCCTGAAAACCAAGTTTGTAAAAGTGTTCGCTCTTACAGACTGCAGTCATGTAAATATATCTGTGTAAGTCCATGTATATATATGTATCTATATGTGTCTATAAATATATATATATATTTATATATATATATATATATATATATATATATATATATATATATATATATATATGTATAGATACACACACACACACACACACACACACACACACACACACATATGTATGTACATATATGACACACACACACACACACACACATATATATATATATATATATATATATATATATATATATATAAATATATGAACCCTCACTTAAAATCACTGTTCAGTCTCAGCCTTACAACAGGATATGTAACGAAAGAATGGCGTACAGCAACAGTGGTCCCACTCCATAAAGGTGGTGCCACAACGGACCCCGGAAGCTATCGCCCTATAAGCCTAACTAGCCTGGTCTGCAAAGCTATGGAGCTTATCATCATGGAACTCATAAACAATGACATTGGGAACCTCCAAACACTGGATCCTACCCAATTCAGTTTTGTTAAGGGCAGATCTTGCCTCTTGAACTCGGTCAATTTCTTTGAAACAGTCACCAAGGCCATAGACGAAGGGAAGGTAGTCCACACAGCCTACCTTGATCTTGCAAAAGTCTTTGACACAATACCCCACTCGGGCATCATAAATAAGCTCAACAGCTTAAATATCAACCCCTATGTCACAAGATGGGTTGCAAACTGGCTTAGGGATAGAACCCACATGGTCAGAATTGCAGGTGCCATGTCAGACTCTAAACCAGTTACAAGTGGCGTCCCACAAGGCTCAGTCCTGGGACCTCTCTTGTTCGGTATATATTTCTCTGAGGTACAGGCTAACACAGGAGGACTATGGCTGACAAAGTTTGCAGATGACTGCAAACTGGGGGCCATAATCGACTCGCCAGCTGACACAAGCATCCTCCAAAAAGGTCTCACAGAGCCGGATAACTGGTGCCAAAGCCATGGCCTAAAGCTAAATGCCAAAAAGTGCATAGTCATCCCCTTTGGGAAAAACAAAGTGCCCACAAATTACCACATAGGTGGTAATCCATTAAGTACGGAAGAAGTAATTAGGGATTTGGGGACCCAAGTAGATTGCAATCTCTCCTTTGACAATCACATTGCCAAAGTGGTTAGAAAGACATTCTATATAGCCCACCTTATCACGAAGGGGTTCACATCTAGATCAATAGAGGTTATTGTGCCCCTCTACTCATCACTCATCAGGTCCATAATTGAATACAATGCCCCATTTGGGATGTACCTTACCTGACACCTGCTACAACTAGAAAGACCCCAAAAGTACCTCACCAAGAGGATCAAGGGACTCAAACAGATGCCCTACGCAGTTAGGCTAAAGAAACTCCAGCTCTACTCAGCTGCTTACCGCCTACTCAGAGGTGATCTGTGCCTGACGTATAAAGCCATGTCCAACCCAGAATTAATGGATATGCTCCACCTCAAGAAATCCAAATCCATCAGAACTACACGCTCCAGTGACTTAAACCTCAGCACAGAAATAAATAGAACATGCTGGAGGGACAGATTCATATCCCAGAGGCTCCCCTCACTCTGGAACAAAATCCCAATCCATGTCAGACAGAGCTCCTCAATGACCCTCTTCAAGAAGAATCTTGACGTTTGGATGGGAGATCGTAAATTTACCCCTGGGATCTCTTCTGTGTCACTGCTAGACAGAGGCACGGTAAACTAACCTTAAATGGGCTATCTTCTATGACCTACTATACAGAGGCACAGTCAACTAATCTAAGAAGGGTGGCAAAAGCCAAACACACTCTGGCTAGGCTTGTAAATGCCCTAGGGCAGATAGCCTAGTATCAACCTATGAACCTATGATATACACTTGTATACAGTACATATATACATCTAAACGTTAGTTTAGTGCAGAAGAGTAAAGTCACAAATTGCCAACCACAGATTGTGGGGCAGCAGGAGGGCAGCCCTAGTGGTGCAGTGGTTAGCGTTGCCACCTCACAGCAAGAGGTTCTCTGGTTTAATCCTCGCCTGGGGTGCCTTCTGTGCAGAGTCTGCATGCACTTCCGGTGGTCATGTGGGTTTCCTCCAGGTGCTCTGGTTTCTTCCCAAAGACATGCTGTAGGTGGATTGGATACTCTAAACTGGCCCTAGGTGTGAGTGCATGCGTGTATGTGTGCCTTCTGTGGAAGGTTGGGCACCGGGCTGGCAATTTGACACTGTAAAATTTCACTGCCAGTCTTGAGCAGACAGGTGATCTGCTGTGGTGACCCCTAACCAGGAAAAGTCAGAAGAAGATTGTGGGACAGCAGGACAGATAAAATGGACAAAAGTGAAATTGCATATTATACGGGATTGTCAGTAATGTCGATCACAACAATCACAGTGAAAGCAAAAGTAATATTTTTAATGTGGATGTACTGGCTGGTTTGTTATGAGTAGTTAGATATTTGTGTGTTGGTTATCAGTATTTCTAATTCAGATTATTTTTTCTATGGAGTCAGTGCCAATGCAGTTGTTACAGTGGCAGTAGTTCCAGTTTTCAGGGAGATTTCTTCCTTGTTCAAGTTGGTGCAACCATGGAGTTTGTATATTTAAGTCCAGGGGAGTAGAGAGGTTGTGGAATAGCTTCTGAAAAATGTTGAATGTTGAAACTCCTTACTGCTGCAGACCCAGGATCAAGCACTAGCATAGGTCCTTTAGGGGGCCATCCCAGGAGTTTGATATTATGAGTCTTGACATTTTAGATGTTTGGTGTGATTGTGGATTTAAAATTATTATTTGCATCTCTCTCTCTCTCTGTGTGTGTATGTATATATATATATATATATATATATATATATATATATATATATATACACACACACACACACACACACACACACACACACACACACACACACAGACAGATATACATAAAAAACACACATGCGCCTATGTGTATATATATATATATATATATATATATATATATATATATGTGTGTGTGTGTGTGTGTGTGTGTGTGTACATACACAATATAAATACATATAAATATATAATATAGGTACATATATATTCTAATGGCAGAGGTTAGAAAAAAGGGTGTAATAAAAACATATATTTTTTTATGTATACACTTGAAAGGTCATCAACAGTTAATCTGTATTATTGGTGCATTATCATAAGTTTAATTACATATTTGGCATGTCATCAAAGCAATTGAAATCCCCTATACCTGTTAATTTATTATAATTACAAAAAACAAAACCAAAGTTCACACACAACACATATAGATCATGGATATTAACAAACCAAAGACATTTAGACACTTATCTCCCAACCCCAATCTGCACTTGGTGCAAAAGAAAAAAAGTCTGTAAAAAAAAAGTTATACCATGAGCCAGGATGGAAAAAATATGATAATGAGGCTGTGCTGTAAGTGTTTTTTGATAGACATTTTCCTAATTGTGTTTGAATTGCAGCTCTGCTGTTACATTTGGCTTATGGAACTCTAGACACCTTTGTCATGTAGTACCTGGTCTGTACTGGTTACCAAGTCCTGAGATTAGGGGCTCCATCCTCCTTGATCCCCTATATCTTTGCAAGTCAAATGGTGAAAGCCAGTAAAATAGTTAGGAATTGCTGTCAGACAGCAGGAGATGTCCTCGTGTATTTCTTATGTACTGGAAGCGGATGTTTTTTAATTTCAGTGGTTGTAGTTTTGTAGACAGCAGGCTAAAACAGAGTTGAAATGAAGCCATTCTGCTGCTGTTGTTTACTAGCCAGTACTGGTAGCTTTTAGTGCCTAGTGTAGACGTGATCTTAGCACATAGGGCGTGCTCATCAATTGTTATGTACCCTTCAAAGCATTGTTAAAATTGGGTCTCATGCTAAAGTAATGCTGAACCAGGCTGTCTTTTAACAGATATTGAAGCATAATCACAGCAATCCATGCACTACAATTATATTTTGTGCTAATTGTATGTTTTTAATTGTTCATCATTTACTTGATTTTAAGGACCTTTGTTCCTGATTTTCTCATCTAGTGGTTCACACACACACACACACACACACACACACACACACACACACACACACACACACACACACACACACACACACACACACACACACACACACACATGCACACACATAGCACTGCCTGTTGCTTTACAAGCTGAGTATACTTATTTCTCCCAAGGTTGCTAATTAAAATGGGAAGAAGTGGAGACTATGCTAAAGCTAGTCTTATCCATGTATGGATCGATTTCTGTATCTGAGACAAATGTAAATTACAGCCTGAAACTTTTCTTTATCCTGCTGTATTATATTATATACCCTACAATATATAAGTGTTAGTAAGGATGCAGCAGTCATCTTATTAATTAGAAACCACTAAATCAGTTTTATGATATAAATAATTAAGACCAAAAATATAGGCGAAAAGCAAGTTACATTGGCTTTTTAATTTAGTTATGATGCACACTATCCCTAAAGTGCTAAGAGTGAATGAATGATTCCAAATGGTTACATGTTTAGTGGCAAGAAATTCTCAGCATTTCATGATACACTGACATCAGCATTCATATTAATGAAACAATTGCAAGAAGTAAGTTATACAGCCTTTTAATTCACTGTATTGCACTACACTTGATCTTAGCAAAAAGGCTGAGAAGTATTTTGTAGACTCGTGCAGAGTGATCCATGCCTTGCATTCCTTGAATTAGAGACTCCATCCTCCCTGATCCCCTATATCTTTGCAAGTCAAATAGCTACACTAATAGCAGAACTAGGGACATAAATCTCTACCAGTACATAAATAAAACTTGTCAGAGAAATAGATTTATTAACCAATGTCTATCCCACCTTTGGGACAAACATTTGCAGGTTTGTCAAAGTAACATACTAGCGTCTTTCAGATTAAACCTGGGCAATTGGATTTGTACCCATAAATTTAGTGGGGGGACTGACCTGCTTTGTCCTTTTTGAGTAAGACAGTATAGTGGGAATTGGTCTTGTGACCCATTTGCCTTCTACTTCCTATGATCCCATGAAGTTTGATTCCCATGTAATCATCAAAATGTAAAACATGCTATTTATAAAATAAGCAGAATCTCAAGACTCTAGAAGGCATTACTGTAGGTTAGTAGTTAATATCTCTACTTCATAGTATCTAGTGTTCAGTCCTGACCATTGGTTATTGCCTGGATGAAGTCTCCATCCATCCATCCACAACCCCTTTTTTCTACATGGAGTCGGGGTGTCACCGCAGCAGTGACAATCATCTAGACCCAAGGTTTACACCACTGGGTGGCTAGCCCTGCCACAGTATTTCTTCCATACCACACACCCTCAAACCTATGGCCAAGTTAGCATGTCCAATACTGCATGTCTTTGGAATGTGGGAGGAAATCACAGCACTTGGAGGAAACCTATGTGGACAGAGGGAGGACAAGGAGACTTGACAAAGAAGACACCCCTGCTGAGGGTTGAACTGGTGAACCTCTTGTTGTGAGGTGACAATGCTGTCCACTGTGCTGTCTGTATACCTCCCTGTAACTGTTATTTCTTTTTTATCCCCCAAGTGTATAACATGCTGGTTAAAGGGCAATATGTAGATACATACATATTTATCAATATACACACATGCTCGCACACACACATACACACACACACACACACACACACACACACACACACACACACACACACACACACACACACACATATATGCACAAATGATGATGCATTTTCTTTCTCTCACAAAAGAAATTCGGTGGTCCCACCTTGTGGCTGGAGTCTGACATGATAGCCATAGTAAACTGCAATGCTTGCAGAACAGCTGGGAAGTGAAACCTGAAATACCTAACCCCAAACCTGTATAATGAAATGTTTTCTGTAATCCTGTCTCTTAACACACACACCATGTTTTTCCCTCATAGAAAGCCAAACAAGTATACACAATTACATTACATCAGCACTCGTTATATAAACTGTCAGTTCACGAATGAAGGACCCATGCACTATTGTGAGCTCTTGTGCTTCAGTCACCACTTTTACAAAGTACAAATTGAAAACAATCTAGAATATCTACTACAGGATCCTGGATTTTTTTGTTTTTGCTTTTACTTCTGGCCTCAGAAATACTTTAGACAAGTTATATTCTTTTCAGGCAATTCTACATTGTTCAAAAACACGAGTTATTAGTAGCTGAGGTGACTATAAATAATCTCATGGCACTTATTAAAAAGTGTAGCTGGTGTATTTCTTTAGTTTCTTGGCCAAATTACTCATTTTCAGTACAAATATTAACTCATGTCTTATCTGAAAATAGGCCATAGACCTAGTTTGGATTGTTTCTTAATCAAGAGTGTTTTTTTCCAGTGAATAAAACATAAAGAAAAAATAAAGAAAGAGAAACATCAGCAGCTTTTATCGTGTTAAAATAATATTAGCATTTTTAAATTATTATGAAAGATATCAGTCTTTTACATGGAATTAAAAGTAAAATACTGTTCCCGTTCTCATGCCTGGTTTAATGAACAAATTATGTATTTTGTGCAGTATTTGTGACTATCACCACAAGGTGGCAATGCTGACTTCCTTATTGACAAGAAAGTAATTCCATGGACTTCATTAGGTATAATGAAAACACCCAGGCTCTTGTATAGTTTCTTACATGATATTGTTTTTTATAAATAGCAATTTCTGAAGTTTAGTGAATGAAGCAAGTACAATTTGTGATACAGAAAAATTATTATTAAGAGCAGTAGCATACACCCTTACTAGTTACCAAAAAAAAAAATACACTCTTTTGAGTAAGAAACAATCCAAACTAGGAGTATTGCCTATAGTGAGATTTAGTCTTATCTGTCATGGTTAAAGCCTTTGTGAGCAAACACTCTGGCCATGCAAGAGCATATCCCACCATAACTAACATCCCTCTGCCATGAATGATTAATGTTGTAAAATGGTAAAAAATAAAGTCTAATAAATATTTACAGCAGGGTATTGTGAATTTAAGAATTAGCAAGTGCTTTACAATCTTGTGGTTTATTTAGAATTTTGAAGGAACATTATAATACATTATCACAAAAGTTACCCTAGAATCTTAAAGGATCAGATCAGTTGTATTTATTTATTTTTGTGATTTTCTCGCAGTCATGGTATTGTTACACAGATGTGTAACAGAGTTAAGCAGGTCCAATGATGCCCTGGTCATAAGCTAAACCTAGCTGGGAGACCTCTATCTACATGTTTTTTGGAAGGTATGCTGTATGCTTGAATGTTGCTACCACCCATATTCATTCCTATGGGACAGTCCTGGTTCTAGCCCTAAAGCCCTCCTTTCTGCAGTCCATAACACCAGTTTTACATTTCCTTTTCAGTCTCTGGACTATTGGGGTATTATGGTTCTTAATTCACACTTATCAGCTACTGACACAGTTAATCTGTTAGCCTATAGTGTAGCAGTTCACTCCTAGTCTATCTGGTCATCAGGAGACTAGCACCATTTATATGCCAAGAACCATTCAGTTACAAGACTAGAAAGACGTATGCAGGATGGAACATTGCATAGTGGCAGCCTCAGAGTGGCCTTGAACATCATGCAAAGGATTAAAAAAAGTTTGCTGCTAAAGACATTTAAGCATTACAGCTTTAAATTGTGCTCTTCTAATGACATTCCTTGGAGCAGATGATGTTATATTGCTTCTGTTTCAGAATGGTGATGTTGAACAAGGACTTGACACTTACAGAAATGCAAGCTGTTGTCTGGAGACATGGACATTCTCTTTTTGTCCTTGTCCATTTATATCACAGTATACAGGAGAGGCCACACACTTTTTTTTGTTCATAATTATGACAAAAAAACAATATTTCAATATGTACTTAATACTTCAAAAAGCAAGTGACTTACAAACTATTACATGGCATCAGGTGAAACCTTAGATATTGTTAAGAAAACATTCACTAATATTTGCAGTGTAAATTGTACATCTTGAGAGATATTCAGTGTTATTTATATTGATAATTCTATAATCAAACATTCTCACATATTTCTGTAAATATTTCAATAAACATATATCCAGAGAGGAATTTATTTCAGTAAAAGCTTATGTCTGGTTAACTGAAGTGTTCTAACAATAAATGTTAGGTTTCATAGGTAGGTACTAGCCTAGCTGCCCTTGGGGGCCATTTTAAGCACAGTCAGCTTCCTGCAAAGATGAGGATCAAACCCTGTACCTCGGTTCTGTGAAGTAAAGACCTTACTCATTATATCAACTTCCAAAATGTAGGTAATATAGTTTGTCTTTACTTCACAGAACCGAGGTACAGGGTTTGATCCTCACCTTTGCAGGACCGTTGCTGTTATCTCTCTATGTTAAATGAATTTAACATAGAGAGATATCTTAAAAAAAGCAACATAGATCTTCCTTTCTCTGCTGCTTTTTTTAAAGCTGTCTCGCTATGTTAAACTTGTTTAACATAGCGAGACAAGTTTTTAAAAGCAACGGAGATCTTCCTTTCTCTTTGCTTCCACACACACAGCTCTGATGTACTGTGTAACCATATGCATGCGCAGTACATCAGAACTGCCGCAGAATACTGGACAGCTATGGAAGAGCAGCAAGGAGGCATTATACAATGCCATTATTTAAGAAAAGTAAGTATTTTTTTTTTCTTAAATAATGTCGTATAATAGCAATAACCCACTTCTGGGTGTGGGTAATGCTGGATTTACCCACGGTTGTCTTTGTTTTGCCATTTGGGCTTCGCCCCCATGACCAAACCACACCAACCATGGGTAAATCCAGCATTACCCACACCCAGGCGTGGGTTATTCCTTAATTATAATATATTATAAAATTTATAGAAAGACTATGAATGCACTGACTGTTATTGCTACAGATAGCTATACTGATAGCATTACTATGTGTACAATTTGAATTGCTTTTATTGTTCACATAAATGCTTTCATTTGTTTATGTTATGCTTTACAGTTGATGTTTCAGAAAATACTGTGGAATGCAAGGATTTGTATAGGCTGCTAGAGGTGTGACATTCCATACCTCATTAAGTGCTAATGAGTTAGCTCATTATAGCCTAGTGATACCACCTTTTGACACCACTAGGGTGAAACATTTCTTCATATTTGCATTAGTACTTCCAAAACCAAGCTACAGACAAGGTATCAAATGACTTCATCTTAAAGCTAGCATGATGACACATGCTACTGCTGTTATATTTGACCTCTGTCTCATGCAGCTAAAGAGATATTGAATATTGTCAGCATACTATTTGTATTGTAATAATGTTCACATTTCTCTAAATATCTCAGCAGTCAAGAGACACAGACAAAAAAACTGCTTAGCTTCATATGAAAGCTCACAGCTGTGTGCAGAAATGCTGCTTGCAGTATATGAGTTGCTGAATGGTTACTGAGATATCACAAGCTTTGCTTCAACATAATAAAATTAATATTTACTGTATTTATTGTAGCTTATAAAATCCAGTTTAAAACCTATAACTGAATGAATGAAATGACAATAAATATTACTTTGCATTGAACAGTTTATTTAGAGTTTACTAATAATACTTATGGTACTAGAGATATAAACATTTGTTTGAACTGTGAAGCAATAAGTTTATTTTTAAAGCTCGGGCTATACCCATTGGAAGTTAAAAGAACAAACTCAAAACATCTCCATTACAAGGAATAAGCTAGCAAAAAAAAAAAAAACTTCTGTGGGATTTGCATTTTTATTTGTCCTTCCTAGAATTTGGCAAAATGCTTGACACATAACTGTAGCAAAGTACAATGTTTGCATTCTAAACAGCTGACACATTTAGAAAATGGAGCAATATCTCAAAAGTGTAGGAGTTTCTTGCAAACTTGTTTGCTACTGGATGGGAAATGGTCATTCAGTCTATGCATGTAGCAAGGCATAAAAAGCATTTTCTGAGTTACTTGAATAGAAATTAGCTAATTATATTAAGTCAAGGCTTCTCTTCTCTTGGCAGACTGAGATTTGGGTTTCTAAATATATTTTATGAAGATATAACCAGTCCATCTAAGCCTTACTAATTCACACTGGGTAGTGACTATGACATACATGATGACAGGCATTACCTGCATCCCCTAGTTCTGGGTTTAACTTCATATCAGGTTACTCTGAAAGGAATCATATCTGCTCATCAGGAACATAAATTACATGTTCACAAACATTTCACAAACACCATCAATGTATCATAAATTTTGATGCAGCAAAAATATCCAAGTTCCCCTGTACCTCTCATTGTGAGGTATTGCCTCTGCTCACATAAATGTATTAATTCCATGTTTGTACAAGGGTGGGGAAAAGGACAAACACCCTAAAATGTGTAATTTATTTTCACATTCTGCCACAAGTAAAAGTACATTCTAAATGCAACTAAAGTTAAAATAAATGACACAATTCACCAAATTAAATACCAAGAAGGCAAAAAAAGTTAAATAAAAATGCTACCAAAAAAAATCAATAATATTAAAACATACAAATTGGGGTGGGATTCAGAAAAGTTATCATAAGGCATATACATGGTGTACACCTTGCAGTAACCATTATGATTCAAAGAAAGTCCTACCATAGTGCTTTAACATGAAAATGTGGGCAGTCTTTGTGGCCATGCTAAATGCTAATGCAGAATTCTGGGGGAGTGGTTTATACTAATTAGTCATATGTTCTCTCCTGGAAATGGCTGTGTAAAGTAATATGGCTGCCTGTGTTAAATGACCATGAGTGTATGTGTGTGTGTGTGTGTGTGTGTGTGTGTGTGTGTGTGTGTGTGTGTGTGTGTGTGTGTGTGTAGCTGCCACACTTTCACACTACTATAGACTAATGAGCAAATGCTGGAACATTGGTCGTGGTGGGGACATTAGACACCAGGAATAAATCTTTTTATGGTCAGCTTTAAAAGCACTTAAAAAATAAGACAACAAAAAATTTTGAATCACAAAAGTGTCAGGGCAGGGGAAACACTAGACATGGGATAACTCTTAACAATGTGCCTTATAGGCACTTATAAAAATAAAAGAACAAGTTATGCAGCACGGAAGATGTGGGGTGGGGGGAGCACTATTGACACCAGGGATATTCTATATAGCACGCTGTAAAAAGCACTAGAAGAGTCAAACCTTGTGCTCTTGCACCTCACACAGAGGGTATTATAAAATATTGCCTACTAGCTAAAAAAACAAAAGAAAATAATGTAGAAAAAAATATTTTAAACCCTGTACCTGTGACACAGAAAGCAGCCACAGTATCCCACTATGATAACGTATCACTTATTAGCATTTTTTTTGCATAATAAGAAGTAAGGCACTCTAGTCTCCAGCATTATTGAATGACTGCAATAGTTTATAAGTCACAAGGGACAGGGCACCTATAACAGGCAACAGCAAGAACATCTTGTGAAATCAGGGACTGAGAGTTGAGAAGGATGAATCTCTCTGTTTTGGGGGAAGGTTCAGGACAAAACCAGGAGGAACACAAGACAACAGCAGAGTAAAATTTCAATTATGACTTGGATTCACTTAAATAGTTAATACAGCAGCAGGTCTAGAATCATGATGCACTTTTTGAAAAGTATGAAGAATGAAACTCTAATGCTTGGCATTATTGACTCACTGTAAGGATCTGTGATTTATGAAAGCAGAGATCAAACCACAAGAAGATACATCTGGGACATTCTTTCAACTCAGGGACTGTTAAGAGTCACGTGGTTCGTGTGTGTGTGTGTGTGTGTGTGTGTGTGTGTGTGTGTGTGTGTGTGTGTGTGTGTGTGTGTGTGTGTGTGTGTGTGTGTGTGTGTGTGTGTGTGTGTGTGTCTTTGTTTGACTGCATATGTGTGTGGAATACTGAATGTGGGGATGTCTATACCAGAATGATACAGGAGTCAACGGTATCAACTGCTGAAGGAAAGTGATGATTCAGATTCTCAGTAGTTAAAAGACTATACAGAAACATGCAAACCAGCCATTAATGAGGTCATTTCTTTATTGTGGCAAGCATGCCTCTGAAATAGAAATTCCCACAATTGTATAAAAGGCCTTTTTTGCTGCAGCTCTTACTGCCAGCGATGCAGTTCTTCTTGACCTCCCGGGACAGTCTACTAAAACACTGAAAAGCAGCACCAATACAGCCCACTTCATGGTAGGAGTAACCTGACATTAAATATTCAATAATACTGCTTCCACTGTAAAGCACATTAAAACAGCAAGCTCCTTTGTAAAATATTGGAAAGTGGTAACAGTGTCTTTAGGTACTACATTAATGCTGATGAGAAATTACTTTAAATAGGTTAGTTGGTCAGACTTATAAAGTAATTCTGGCTTAATCTGGTCATCAAGATCCCTAGTCTGATAAACATGCTGCTATCAAGGTCTGCGTTTGCTCCAGACAGGCCTAGTTTTTATACAGAAAAAAAATTTTTTGGGCAGCAAATTCAGTGATACAGCATAAGCAAAACAAAGACCTAAGGTCTAAAAATACAAAAGATGGCAAAAAAATACTGCCTCAAATAAATAACAGCAAACAATACTTGCTGCATGAGGACCACTAGCCGACATCCTTAAATATGATAATGAACTCTGACTTTGTTGCAAGTTGGAGAAAATGGCCATTTGCTCATGTGTCTTCCCTCCACCGAGCATGATATTGCCTTGCACATGTCACTTTCACTGAATTAACACGTCTCTAGCCTGTGTAAACAATTTAGCTTTCTCATTCTTCCACCAGGCAGACACTAGCAGCCCCAAATACAGTACAATTTCCATAATACTTCAGGATAGCTTCAGGTGAAGTACATGAGCTGACAAGATTTTCTGGGGATTTTTCACATTTAAAGTAAACTTAATAACCAGGAAAGTAATTGATTTTGTTTGTGTTTATTGTCATTTTGGTGTTTTCTGTACTTTATTGCTCATTTGATCGCACTTATAATTTTCTTATATTTGTTTTGCTAAAGTTATTGGCTTTGTGCTTAAACAGTTGCCTGGCTTTAGTGCATCAGGTTGCATGTCCTCTGCCCCCAAAGTTAATCCAAATTATGTCCCTGACATTTTACGCTGTTTCAAGCTTTTTTTTTTACATAGTATAGTTTCAGTTGAAATAGCTTATACTGTGAATTTCACAGTTGACTTGATGCTTGTGTGATTAATAGACCTCCATTTTGTAAGACAGAATGTTCTCCTTTGTTAATTCATTAGATAACAACCATAATGCTTTCCCTCTGACTTTCCACTCTTTTTTCCCATGTTTGACTTTAATATTACATTAAAGTACAGTTTAAGTTAGTTTTCAAGTTAGGGTATAAACTTGTTGAGTACAGTAGTGATTATTCAGTGGCAGGGAATAATTTGCTGTTGTTTCTGAGGGATGGATATTACTGGTTGGAGTTCAGACTGTTCTTACTGTTTTTTTACTTTTTCTAGTCTGCTTAATAGTGCTTGCAGCTATTTGCCTACATATTTTCGTATGACTTCAGGGCAACTTGAGCTAAAATATATTTGCTAAGAAGTTTTTATGTGTGTGTTTTCAAGCTTAAGTTCAACTTAAAACAAAAAAGTAAATTATTTTGTTGGCACTTGATGTCATTTTTGGTGGTTTTTGCATTTTGTTGCTTTTTTATCAAATTTTGTAACTTTTTTTATACTTTATTAAGCTAAAGTTGCTAGCTTTTTTTGTCTTAAACAGTCACATGGCTATTAATGTATCAGACTGCACCCCCCCCCCCATCTAGTTAACTCAAGTAATGTCCTTATATCCACTGCTGCAGTATTCTTAACATATGGGATTCCCTGCCATGGAAGCCCGACGTCTGGCCAGTTTACCAAATACTGCTGTTGCTTTAAAGGTAAGCTGAATGTCACCCAAATGCTTCTTGCAGAGCATAGGGCATAACGGTGATGTTCTGGCCTTCCATGGTCAGAACTTCTTTGCCATCAGTCCGAACGTATCTTTTCACTATTGGTCTGTTTACCTGCATAAGTTGTCTGCCAGTTGAACACATTTTTGTTCTCCAGTGACCACATACACCTGTTTGCTGACTTCTTTGCAGTTGCAGATAAGTGCTCCATTGGGGTTTTTGTTTTTTCTTGTTTTGTTTTGTGCTCCATAGGGTTAATGTCATCCAGGAAGGGTAAATGCCAGTGTGGGAGGCAGATTCCCCATAAAGACTGCCATGATAAGTGTCTTTTTTGCTTATCTGCTTCTCATGACCATACATCTTGTTCAGTTTGTCAGGCGTTTGACCCAAAAACCCTTCCTAGTAGACTTTCTTCCCTTTCCTTGTATCTTGAGAACCAGCATCTTAGGTTTTTTGCTAAATATACAGTTGGAAGGAATCTCCCACCCTGAGGGCCGGCCATTAGGGAAGAAAATGAAAAAGGTGCAACTGGAATCTTCCACTGTCCAGCCTCTGCCAGGTGTTTCACTCGAGGTCTTTAAAACCCGGAGGCTCACCCGGCTGTGTTGTTGGATTCCTCTGCTGCAACAGTTTCAGTGGCTGGTGAGGATCCAGCTGGCAGCATATTCAAAGAGGCTTTGCAAGCATCCATCTTGGACGTTCAGAAAGAGCCATAGTTGATTTTTTTTCTGAGGGGTCTAGGGGAGTTCCTTAATTTTTTGTTGGGGAAGAAGTTCCTACTATGGTTCTCAACTGTCGTCCTGGGTCTGAGCCTTCTCAGTTTTCTGGAGAGGACATTCCCTTAAAAAAAAAAAAAAACTTAAACATGTTTCTTCTGCTCCTAGGGATCCACAAAGTGACTGGCAGGCTTTTACTCAGGGGCTATTTACTGCTTTAATGTCTTTAAAGCCTCCTCAAGGGGTTTCTGTTCCTGCTCCTCATTGGTCCTCTACACCCCTTAAAAGGCTAAGAGAACAAAATTCTTCTGAGGATGAGTCAGATTCTGATGACGAATCCCTGACTTATTTTACTCAAATTCCTTCTCCTTTGGACTATGGGTCAGAGGATAGAGAAATCTATTAGTCCTGATGTTCCTTTTGAGGAAATGCCCTTTGGGGGCACACTTTTAGAATGATGTATTTTTTAAGTGGAATTGTGCTCAAGTCTCTGATATCCATAGGAGGTACTATAAGTTGCTGCAGTTGGAATCTCCTAAGCCTGTGGCTATTCTTCCTGTTCTGGCTGCATTGCTGGATGCTTTTTCCAATGTCTGTCATGGGCCTGATTCTCTGCCCCCTACAGTTTAATAGGGTATCTAAGGATTATTTTTTATATAAATGTCCTGCAGCTGTCTCCTCTGTAGTGTCTGTAGCTTCTGATAAGCCATCTCTATTGCTTTCTTTACCCAAGTTGTTACGTTCTGACAAGGAAAGCAGAGCTATGGAATGGCTGGGTAAGAAGATTTACACTTCTGTTACCCTAACTTTTAATGCTATTAATTATCAGACCTATGTGTCTAGGTATTTGTTGCCTCTTTAGACCAAAAACACCAAAAAGTACAAACCAGGAAACAGCAAAAATGAATGAACCAACTCCAAGACAGCAGCAATAATCCAAGTAAAATGTGTTGGCTCTTCTTTCTCAGGTCTTTCAACGTATTTCTGATTTTCCAGACTCTGAGGGTAAAACTTCTGTTCTTTCCTTGCTAGGAATTTTCCCTCACATCATTCATCATTTTATTAAATTTAGTTATGATGTGACAGATGCCTCTTCTAGGGCTGCTGTTTTTGGTTCAGTTATGAGGAGGTATTATTGGCTTAGGCTTCAACCTCTACCTGATGATATTAAGGCTAAGTTAATGGATGCTCTTCTGGAGTCTAAGCTTTTATTTGGGGAAGCTGCTGCTGTTTTTTTAAGTCCCTTCAGGATACAGAAGCTTAAACATGTGTTTGTTTCTCCTGTGCCTAAATTTCTGAGAAACTACCTCGCTAAGCCTGCCTTTGTTCATAGGCAATCAAAGTTCTACTAAAGGTAAGAAGAGTGGTAAATGGGCTCCTCCTGCTAAGGCTCCTCAGTTTTCAGGGGCACTGAAGCCTTCCTTTCCATAAAAACTAGGTGCTGTTTGACTATCTGTCCCTTCACAGCTACATTCCTCTTTCTCTTTGCCTTTCTCTTTCTCTTCCTGTTTGGCTATAGATCACTCAGGATTCTTGGGTTTTGTCAATTATTCGTCAGAGATTCTTCATGGTGTGGAAATTCCATCCTCCTTTTATGGGTACTCCTCAGCCTCCTCAGGAACAACTCCCCTTATTCAGAGGTTCTTCAAAATCTCTTGACTCAGGGTACTATTCAAAAGGTGCCTCTGTCAATTGGGGAAAGGATTCTACTCCAGACTGTTTCTAGTGCCCAGGAAGAAGGGCACTTGGAGACCTATTCTAGACCTCTCTCATCTAAACACTTTTCTAAAAGTGCCTTCCTTTCGGATATTGTCGCTTCAGATTTTGTTTCCTCTCTTGCTCCCTCAGACCCCTCTGGATCTTAAGGATGTTTATCTCCATATTCCGATCCATACTATTTTCAGGAAGCTTTTGCATTTCTCTGTTGATTCTTGGCATTTTCAGTTTTCGTATTTGCCCTTTGGCCTTTCTACTTCTCCAAGGGTGTTCACCAAATGCCTTGCTCCTGTAATTGCTTTTTGCAGGTTCAAGGTATCCAAATATTTCATTACTTGGATGACCTGTTCATTCAGGTGTCCTCGCCACAGACCCTTTTGCAAAATCTTCATTTTGCTGTTTCCTTCTTCAGAGTCTGATGTTTACTATAAATTTCAAAAAGTCTTCTCTGACTCCTTCTCAAGATCATATTTTTTCTGGGTTGCAGGATTCAGACAGTGACAATGCTGCTTTCCCTGCCCCCTCCAAAGCCTTAACTCTCATTTCTTTCTTTCACACTCTTCTTTCTCTGGCTTCCATTACAACCAGGGAGTTGCTGAGAGCTCTGGGTTTCATGGCATCCACCAATCTGATGCTCCCTCTGGCCAAACTTCACATGAGAACGTTTCAGTGGTTTCTGAAGTCAGTGTAGCTTCAACATGCACATCCTCTAGACTTTGTAGTTCTCTTCTTCCTTGTCTGAGACAGGAACTTCACTGGTGGATTTAGCATTTGTCACTGAATCCAGGGATTCCTTTTCTTCCCCATCTTCCCTCTCAGGAATTGTTCACAGACACTTTAGACATGGGATGGGGGTGACATTTGGCTCCCTAAATGTACAGGGGTGTGATCACCTCATTAGCAGAAGGAGCACATCGATGTCAAAGAGATGACAGCTATTCTGACCTTTCATCCTCATTTCTCTCCAGGCCCTCTCAGTGTGTTTACAGACAATAGCACAGTGATGTGGTATATCAATAAACAGGGAGGAACAAGATCTTATCTTCTTTGCCAGTTGGCACTTCTTGTATGGGATCTTGCTATCAAGTATCAAGTGTCGGTTCAGGCAATTTATATCCATAACAGACAGAACATTGTAGCTGACACTCTGAGCAGATCCTTAACTCAGTCCCATGAATAGATACTTCGCAGGGTTATGTTTCTGGACATTATCCACCAATGGGGTATTCCTCAAGTGGATCTTTTTGCCTCCCTTCTGAACAGACAACTTCCTCTATTTTGTGCCAGAGTCCCAGGTCCTCTGGTGTGGAAGGTGGACTCCCTCTCATTTTCTTCGAAGGGGATGTTTCTTTATATATTTCTGCCCCTTCCTCTCATTTCAAAAGTCCTGTTCAAAATTCAACAGGATGCTCCCAAAATTTTATTGGTGACTCCCCTTTGACAGTGACAGCACTGGCTCCCCCTACTTCTGCATTTATCTAGGGCAATCATCCCAAGTAACCTCACAGGGTGGATCTATACTCACAAGACAAAGGATTTCTCATCCATCTCCACCTATCCATGGTGGGTAATATGATTTTGATTCCTCATAGACACCTTTTCTCTGAGGACATGCTGCAAGTCCTGCCAGAGGCCAGTAAACCTACTACTAGGAAATCCTACATATCCAAATGGAAGAGGTTTTCTATTAGGTGTCCCTCTCATAACCTGGACCCACTTACTGTGGATGTTCCTTTGGTTCTCACTTATTTGTGCGAGTTGCTCAATGCTTGTTTGGCATAATCTTCTATTAAGGCCCACTTATTACCTATCTCTGCTTGTCTGCCTATTTCTTCTCCTTTAGCTTCTAGATTTGTGGTGAAACAATTTCTTAAAGGTGTCCTTAATATTATACCTCCCAGGAAACCTGTTCCTCCTTCCTGGGATCTTAATTTTGTTAAGGAGAAGTTGACTCAGGCTCCTTTGAGCCTGCTGCTTCAGCTTCCTTGCAACATTGTTCCTGGAAGACTGCTCTTTTGTTAGCTCTTACAGGTCCTTATGACTTGTCCTTCTTGCTTGATCTTTCATGAAGGCAGAGTGTCCTTGCACACTAACCTTTCTTTTATGCTTAAGGTGGTTAATGCGCTATCACTTAATCAGTCTATTAATCTGCTTACTTTTTCCCCTCTCTGCAAACTGACAGTGAGAGGGTGCTGCAGACTTTGGATGTGCATAGATAACTCAGGGTTTATCTGGATAAGACTAAGGCTATTAGAAAATCTGATCAGTTCTTTGCTTCTTTTCATCTTAGATCTTTGGGACTTGTTGTATCCAAGCAAACTATTTATTTTTGGATTTCTAAAGCTACTTCTTTTTGTTACACTTTTCATGGCAAAAACCTTCCCTCTTCAGTCAAGGCTCATTCTACTAGAGATGTGGCTTCTTCTGGTGCTTGTTTTTAAGGGCTTAGATACTAAATCTATTCTTGATGCAGCTACCTGGACTTCCGTGCATACCTTTACCAAGTACTACAAGTTGGATGGTATCTCTAGAGCTAGGGCTGGCTGTTCTTCGTGGATTTTTAGGGAGCTCTTCTGATCCTTCCACCTCCCTAGTTTCCTCTTGAGCTTTGCACTCTCCCATATGTTAGGATTACTGCAGCAGTGAATGTAAGGACATAGTACAGTTGTGTAAAACCTTACCATATTGATAGATATACTTGCCTTTACTGCTGCAGCATTCACTCCCTTCTTAATTGCTTCTAGTCTTTTGCCTTCCTGGATGTACAGATTATCTTTTGGGTTCCTTGGACTGGTGTTCCTACTGGGGCAAAGAAGTTCTGATTATGGTAGGCCTGAACATCACCTTTATGCCCTATGCTATGCAAGGAGCATTTAGGTGACATTCAGTGTATCTTTAAAGCAACAGGAGTCTTTGGTAGACTGACCGGATGTCAGGCTTCCACAACAGGGAATTCAATATGTTAAGAATACTGCAGCAGTGAAGGCAAGGACATCTACTGTTATGGGAAGATTTTACACAACTGTACTTCCTCCCTGCAATTTATACCTTGTACTATGTTTTTACAGTATATTACAGTTTTAGTTAAAATCATTTATATTGTGCCTTTTACAGCCATTTGGCTATTTGTGTAATTAATGGAGCCTCCATTTTGTTACACTGCGTGTTCTCCTTTGTTAATTCATTAGATTGCATCCCCATTTTGCTAAACATATTGTTTTCATTGTGACTTTCCATTCCTTTTCCCACTTTTACATTTAATCTTACATTAAAATTGGTTTCAGTTGGTTTTCTAGTTGGGGTGTAAACTTATAGAGTGTATTAGTGATCATTTGGTGGTAGGGAATAATTTGCTGCTGTTTCTGAGGGGTATACATTTCACAACATTATGAGTGGATGAAAGTGAAGTAACCAAAGATCAGAATGCCTGAAAAAAAAAAAAAAATATTTTTTGCTGGGGCAAGCCCTCACCCCCTGAACTTGCATATACAAACTCCATGGTTGCATCAACCTGAAGAAGGGGAAAATTCCCCTCCAAAGGGCATCACTTTTGGCACAACCTACCAATACTGATTTCCTATGGAGGAATTCCAATCATCGGCAGGTTGAACCTTGGTTAACTGAAGCTTGCAAGTTCAATCTTCATCCACCAGTAAGGAAATGGCATTTTACTGGCTTGAAATCTAAATGCTTTCTTATTGGTTCTGTCACTTTTTCTACTCAGCTTATCAGTGGGTGGCTATATTCCTTGCTGCAGCACACAATGCTGTATTTGACAGATGCAGGCACTTTCAGTTTTAGATTCTCTCTTAGGAACCTTGGTTAACTTCATCATCCACTTACAGTGGTGTAATTCAAAGCATAAAACAGAGATGCGTCACTGCATGCCTAAAGTTGATCTCATAGCTAGTTTACACCAAATGATTTACTGACTGCCTGGTTTTGGTGCTTGCACAAAAAAATTATTCTGCCATCTAAATTTATTATTTAAACAGTTTATATATTATCTTCACCTATTCTCCCATGAACAGTACCTTATAGCTACACATTACTACAGTCTAGACTGTATCGACTTCATATGATTAACCTAGTGCTCAGACCTTAATTAATCTATGTTTGCTACTTCTATTAAACAAATACTTTAACACAGGAACCAGAATACTAACACATATTCTCTCTCTCTCTCTCTCCTGACAGACTTTGCACCCTTGGTCAAGACAGAAGGTCTTCAATCTAGTCTACACTCTCTTGCCAGCCTCATAGTCTAACTAAGATGGTGGTGCCTTGCATGTCAGCAGCCTCTCCGGCTCCCATTGTGCACTTCTGTTTCGTTGGTAATTCGAGATTTTTTTTTCTTGTGGTGGTGAGTCATTTTTGCATCTGAGTTGCTGTATGTTGTGGCATGATGTTCACAGTATCCATTGTTGTCACTCTTTGGAAATTATTGTGAAAACATTCAGAATGGTGGAAGTTTGGGCCTGCAGTGGTGAGCTGAGCTGAAGAGGACTGTGGGAAGTAGGAGACATGAATTTAATGGACCATATTTGCTTTCGCTGGAATGTGAAAGCTACTGTTGGAAGATGGAAGTGGTCTGATTAGTAATTTGCAAGGGTTGGAGTTGATGGAAGGAAGATCTTTGGACTTCAGACTTGGTTGGACTTTGGGCTTGGTTGCTGCTGGTAATGGTGACAGACATATGAGCCTGCAGGTCACGACAGTTGCAAGGTATGTGGTCAGAAGGCAGGACTTAGGTTTGGATGCTGCTGGTGACGGAGTGGCAGTTCAGACCTGCAGGTAGCGGCAGTTGTTTATCCGTGGTGTTGAGAGGAAAGTCAGAGAAAAGACTGGGATGCATTGTTGATGGCAATGCATGGAAAATGAAATTGTTTTCTGTTTGCAAAGCTTCTTGGTCTTCTTGACTCTTTTCACTGTTGCTGTATATGTTATTTTGGTTGCTTCATGTTATTTGTTGTGTTTCTGTTTTTATGTGTATGAGCTGGAGGAATAAAATTTCATTTAGCTGATGCTGTGTATCATTGAATGGCAATAAAGTTACTTTGACTTTGACTTTAACATAGCACTTACTATACTCAGGCAATGTAAGAATTGTGTGATACTCACAGACAATGATCTTTTACCTTACTGGTCAACATCTGTTTGTGAGAGATGCAAGTATTTAGCCAAATCTGAGGCTACATTCTCACAATCAATCCCCTCCTGTACCACAATCCAGACATACACACTCTAAATTATCATATGCTGAGGCACTAAAAAAATCCTTGCCTTGCCTAAGCTGCATTGGACTAGTAAGTACAAGACCCAGTACAAACAAAGTAGTTACAACACAACTGGTAGTCTCCAGGAAACAGCACATCTTAGACCTATTACACCAAAGCAATCTTCAAACACAGATAGAAATGCACTAGTGATTAGTTACTCCAGAAATAGGCACATGGATTCTACACTCACAAGGCTAGACAAAAGCAGAGTGACAGTGAGCTGTCTTTCAAAAGCCAGGATTGCCAATGATATAAGGGCCCTTAGGATCCTTAAACCAGACCGATATGAGTAGGATATGATGGTGACCCATGTTGGGGTAAATGAACTGGTGCTCAGAACACTTAATCACATGGAGAGAGATATGACAAAGCTCTCCATGCATGGTACAAAAGCAGGAAAGGCCCTAGTATTCAGTGGAGTCCCTTACATCACCAAAAATGATGCCAAGGTATAAGGAAAACATGAGAGGATTTGACAATTTAACACCCAGTGTCATTCTGGAGGGTTCTAGTTTATGTTAGCATGAGATGTTCTTGCTTTGCCCAGGATGATTTGCATCTTTCACTCAAAGGCTTCTTCATACTGGTAAAAGCTACACTGCCTTTGTAGGCAAGGTCTAGCTGATGAACCTCCCAACCTAATTTTCAAAACAAATCAAGTACTGCACTAAACTACATCAAGCTGGCTCTACTTAATACTAGACGTTTAAACAACAAATCTGCCAGACCATGAGGCCCTTTCGCATTTGGAGCATATCCATGTATGTGTTGTTACAGAAACATGATTTAAGTGCCCAGACAGCATTTCCACAATACCAGGGTGTGGTGCTTACCGCTCATTTAGACCCAAACAGTGGTGGTTTATCTATATTTGTTAGAGACTGATACCTGAAAACTTCAAGCAGCACTCATTGAGATTCAAATTATGTTAAATAAAAAAGCTATAAGCTCAAAACATGTTAAAGAATCCCATCCATGTCTCCAGAAAGTCACACAACATTCCTAAATATTCTGAATGAACTTCTTATAAGTAGCAATGAGTTTTTTATGTGATTTAACTACCCAATTATTAACTGGGGGGTTTATACCACCAATGTTGGATATACAGACAAATTCTTAGATTTTATAAGCTTTGGAAGATGCTGATGTCTGTGCAGTCACTGAGACAAGATTCAAAGGTGTGGAAAGCACCCTGACTGTGCAGGGCTACAATGCCTTCCATATGTTCAAACCACAAACTGAGCAGGAAAGAATGAAAGAAGAACATGCAGTCATCTTCATTAAGGATAAGTACACCTCTAGACTTGTCAAACAGTATGGCTATCTTGAGCCACTCCATGTCCAATTAACTATAGCCAACGCCTCCTACCACATCATAGCTAACTATAGGTCCCCTGCCATGAAAAATAAAATGCATAATGCATACCTGGACTTACTGGAGTCACTTGCCATACAGCCCAGCACCTTACTCATGGTTGATTTTAATTATCCTACCATCGACTGGGCATACATGACCACAAAAAAGCTGGCTCAGAAGTTCTTGGACTTGTCAATGCAAATGCTCTGGAACAGCTAGTCAGCACACCCACAACAGGCTCAAATGTCCTGGACATATTACTCACTAACATGGGTGAGCACTACACCCCTCCATGCGATGTCTTCCCTGATAAGATCGGATCATAAATTAGTCTTGTTCAATGTAATTATAAGACCAGACACCCCATCAAGCTCAAAAATGCTTAAGAATTTTTCTAACTTAAATTACCTCCTACTAAGTGATGGTGTAAGAAGTTTTAAAGCCCCCTCAAACATAGATAACATGGAAAAGCTATTCATAGGTGTACACGGATGCCCCACTTAAGCAGCTGTATAGAACTGGCTGTACCTGACTGGATTAAAACCAGGTCTTGACAAAAAAACAAGCCACCCTGGTGGACCCCTAGTATAAACAGGCTATACAACAAGAGAAAGAAGTTAATGTTCAGGAACTAGAGGGAAGTGGCTCAGCAGAGGAATAAATCCCTGTCAAGCTTAAAAAACAAATTAGAGATCTTGTGAAGTCCTCCAAAGCTAATTATGAAGCAAAAATAGCCTCTCTAGCTAAGGATAATCACAAGGGAATTTTTAACTACATCCAAAATCTAAAAGAGAATACCCAGCTATGTGCTGAACTGGTTGTGGATGGCACCACCCATACTCAAGAGGAGGTAATAGTCAACCTGCTAGCTGCAGACTTGGAGCAAACTTCACCCTCCTGTCTCCACCGGTCATCCCCCAAAGTATACCTGCCACCATTCCTCAGCCTATTATCTCAAAAGAGCAGGTCATCTCAGTGCTCTCCAAGGTCAAAAACACAGCTTCAGTGGGACCAGACAACATCCCAGGTTGCATTTTAAACAACTTAAAACATGACCTAGCAGACCCACTTGGATCCCTGTTGAACTACAGCCTGCAAACTAGCTATGTTCTGGTGGAATGGAGGACAGCAACAGTACTCCCACGGCACAAAGGGGGACCATCAACCAACCCTGGGAATTATAGCTTCATAAGCTTGACAAGCCTCATCTGCAAGGCCATGGGAAGAATCATTATGGACCTTATTAACAAGGACATAGGTAATCGCCAAACTCTGGATCTAACCCAGTTCAGAATCATTACAAGTAGATCATGCCTGTTAAACATGGTTGACTTCTTTGAGAAAGTCACCAAGGCCCTGTTCAAGGGAAAGACTGTGCATACCACCTGTCTTAACCTAGCCAAGGCATTTGACAAAATTAAATCCAAACTGCGAAAATGCACTCACAAGTCACAAAAACAAATCCAAAAGAGCTGTAGTGCTCTTTTGCATTTGACAAAATTCCCCACTCAGCTATTATAGAGAAACTCTCCCAGTTAGGAATTAACTCGTACATTATTAGCTGGGTAGCCAACTGGCTCACCAACAGGGAACATACTGTCAAAGCGGGTGACTTCACCTCTAGCAAAAGACCAGTCACCAGTGGTGTACCACAGGTTTCTGTGCTGGGCCCCTTACTGTTTGGAATTTATTTCTCAGAAGTCCAGATAAACTTGGATGGCCTGTGGCTGACCAAGTTCACTGACAATTGCAAACTGGGAGCAATCACTGAGTCCCCCAATGATGTTAATATACTGCAGACAGGGTTAACACAGACAAATGACTGGTGCCAAAGCCATGGATTAAAGCTAAGTGCAAAAAAAAATGCATTATTATTCCCTTTGGGAAGCTGACATCCCTCCTAATAGCATTATAGACAGCACCCCCCCCTAAGTGCAGACCCAGTGGTATCTGATCTGGGTACTCAGGCTGATAGCAATCTGAACTTTGACCATCATGTATCCACAGTAGTAAGGAAATCTTTCTGTGTGGCACATCTTAGAAGTAAAGGTATTGCATCTAAATCTAAGGATGTTATAATTCCATTATACTCAGCCTTCATCAGACCAATAATTGAGTACAATGCTCCCTTTTGCATGTACCTAACCAGACCACAGAGATTTATCACCAAGAAATTACAGGGTCCGCAAAACAAGTCTTTCTCAGAAAGACTGAAAGGCCTGTCACAGTATTCTGTTTCCTACAGTTTCATAAGGGGTGACCTGTGCCTGGCTTACAGGGCAGTCTCTGACCTGGCACGGATGGAAATGCTACACATTCATAAATCAAACTGTGTGAGGGTCACTTGCTCCAGGGATCTTAACCTAGCCTCTGACATGAACAGGACATGCTGGAGAAATAGATACATCTTCCAGTGACTGCCATATCTCTGGAACAAGCTTCCAATTCAAGTAAAACAGAGCCCCTCCCTGACCCTCTCCAAATGCAACCTAGATCAGTGGATGGGTGACTGCAAATTCACTGCTGGGGTGGCACCCATGTTCTTCCTGGACAGAGATAGTTGGTATTAACTACCATAGATCCTTGCCTCTGTGAACTTCACTCACTTAACCTCCGACAACTGGAACAACTCGAGATAAATATGGCCAGGCTTGTAATGGCTCTAGGGCTGTTAGCCTAGTAACCTATGAAACTATGAACCTATGAACAAAAACTCCCTGGACCAGATTGTTAAAGAACCTACTAAAGAAAAGAATATACTTGACTAGTCTTAACCAACTTAGCAGCTGTATGCACCATCCCCCAAATATCCTCCTCATTAGTAAAGCCAGACCACAAACTGGTAATCTTCACCATCAGAATCTCCAAACCATCAGAAACAAACAGCATAGAATTAAAGGACTTTAAATGTTTCAATTTCCTACAATTCTAAAGTGAAGTCTCTAAATTCAGGTATAATGGTATTTCTCATAATGTTGAAATTGCAAAGAGTTATGCAGTGAAGTTCGACTCACACTTGGACCTTGGACAAATGTACTCAACTGGAAGTCCCATCTAGATCCAAGCAAATGGGAGGCCTAAAAGGAAACCATTGTGGTAGTCCTCAGCATTAATAAACTATGTAATGAAAGGAAGAGACTCCTAAACTAATATAGCAGAACAAATGACATCCAAGTTAAGGAAAATATTAAACAGATGGATATGAAACTAGAAAAGGGCATAGGAAAAACAAAGGCATTCCATGAACTTGTACTGGCTACAGGAGCCAACGATAGATACAAATACTTTTGTATTTATGTCAGCAAAAATAAAAAATAACACCCAACATTGCCCTAGCATTTCATAATGGTACTAACTACCCCAATCCAGTGGACACAACCAACATACTACCAAATATATTTAATGACAAATTTACCCCAGAGACATTTATTCCAAACCAGTTTATTCTTGATGGAATCAAGGCACCAACCATCATGTACTGAAGGCAGTCTCCAAAACAAAGAACACCTCATCCTTGGGGCCTGACAATATACCCCAGTTATATAATTAACAGCACTAAGCAAGCAGTGGTGGATCCACTCCTTGACCTCTTCAACCAGAGTCTAGCAACTGGATTTCTCCCACACGAGTGATGCACAGCTGCTATTTTACCACTCTACAAGAGTGGTTCCACCTCAGACCCTTGGAATTATAGACCCATCAGCCTAAAGAGTCTTATATCCATGCAAGGCCACCACATGTATCATACTCCCCAAGTGAAGTAGATATCCTATAGAATGGCCTCACTGAGACCAATGACTGGTGTTGAAACCATGGCCTTAAGCTTAATGTCAAAAAATGTGTCGTCATCCCCTTTGGGAAAAACTCAGTTCCCAATAATTACCACACTGATGGGAGCCCACTGAATACTGAAGACTTTATAAGAGATCTGGGGACACAGGTTGACAGCAACCTCTCCTTTGACCACCACATAGCCACTGTGGTCAGAAAGTCCTTCTATGTGGCACATCTCATTACCAAGGTCTTTGCATCCAGGAAGAAAGAGGTCATCATTTCTCTCTACTCTTCCCTCATTAGACCAATCATAGAGTATAATACCCTATTTGACATGTACCTCACTAGACACACACAACAGCTGGAAAGGCCACAAAAGTACATCATGAAGAGGATCCTAGGCCTTAAACATGTGTCCTGCATGGACAGACTCAAAAAATTCCAGCTATTCTCTGTCTCATATCATCTACTAAGAGGCAATATCTTCTTGACTTACAAAGCCATGTCTGATCCAGCTCTGTTAGAAATGCTACATCTAAAGAAATCTCAATCCCTTCGTACCACATGCTCCAGAGACCTCAACCTCATTACCACATACACTAGAACATGCTAGAGGGACAGGTTCATAACTCAGAGACTGCCCATGCTCTGAAATAGACTTCCCACACATGTCAAGCAGGGCACATCACTGGCCCTCTTCAAGAGAAATCTTGATGAGTGGATGGGAAATAGAAAGTTCACCATGAAGATCACTCCAGTGGCTCTACTTGATAGAGGCAATGGGAACTAACGTTGGGCGGTACAATGCCAGGGCACTCCTATGGGCTACACTTGTAAAGGCTCTAAGGCCATCAGCCTACTACACAGCTATGAACCTATGAACTGACCTAATTAACTAGGTTATCGAAAATGTTATCAGACTCAACCCTCAGGCAGTTTGGCGTTGTCGAGGTTCGATCCTGTCTAATGAAGCTTGTGAACTTCTTTGAGAGGATTACTCAGGATGTAGTCTGTGGACAAGCTGTCCACACAGTACACCTTGACCTTGTGAAAGCATTCAGTATCACACCACATGTAAGCATAATAAGTAAGCTGAAGGAGTTCCACATTGACCCATGTGTTGTTAGGAGGTTAGCCATCTAGCTTAGAGAGAGAACTCACATAGTAATAGTTGGGGGTGCATGCCCTGAGAACATGAGTGTAACCATATATCCAGTACCTTGTTAGGACCTCTGCTGTTCTGCATCTACTTCTCAGATATCCAGTCATCAAATAAGGTTCTTTGGACAACAAAGTTTGTGGATGATTACAAACTGAGAGTTATCATCAAGTCTCCCTCTGACAAACATGCACTCCATCAAGATATTACACTTGTCAGTAGCTGTTGTACTAAAAGTGGGCTCAAGATCAATGCCAAAAAGTACAGCATTATAGCATTTGGTAAGTTGCAAACAAAAAACAGAGTAACTACAAGAAAAATGAGGATGGAGCAGTGAACTGATTGGTTGTTCAATTATTTATAAGAACTGATGTGGTTGGTGTACTGATGTTCAGAAAAAGTCCATTATTCAGGACAAAAGCACTACTATTAAAGGTGTTTTCACTAGTTCACTGCTCCTCTCTTTATTTTTCTCAGAGGTACTCTGCTTTTTGTTTGAAGGTTCCTAGTTTTCATGGAACTTGTTGCCTTTTCTTGTGGTTAGCATGTGATAAGTCCCATCTAGCTCCAGCTTACAGCATAGCTAACATACCACTTTAAAATGAAAAGGTCATGAGAGACCTGGGCACTTGGGTTAATAGCTCACTTACATTTGACCATCGGATTGCAACAATGGTTAGACAATCATTTTACCTTGCACAGCTCATAGTTAAAGGTATTTCTTTTAGATTAAAATAAGTTCTTACCTTCTTGTACTTTGCATTGATTAGACCCATCACCAAGTACAATACTCCTATTGGGATATACCTCACTAAGCTTATCAAGCAATTGGAGAGATCTCAGTGGTTTATAACTAAAAAAACTAAGGGCCTAAAATATCTGAACTGCAAAGAAAGATTTCAGGCTTTTTCCTTCTACTCAATTTCATATACATTTCTTACATGTGATCTGTGTCTTGAAGGGATCAAGTAATCCATGAACTCTTATAACTCAATAAATCAAACAGTACAACTAATATTAGGGCCAGGGATCTAAATCTACTCCAGCAAATAAATAAGACAAGCACAAGGTATAGATTTGTCAAGCAGTGCCCCCCATTCTCTGAAACAAACCTCCTGTCAAAGTTAAACAGTATCACATATTGTCTCCCCTTAAAAAGGAGCTAGACAACTGGATGAGTTTTTATAAATTTAGCCCTGGTATGGCTTGTCTGGCCTTTCTTAAAAAGGGAAGCAAGGCCTAAGGGTGGATATTGGTAAGGTGGATATAGTCTTGTGGTTCAGCTGCCTTATAACTCCTATGATCCTATGAATATGAAAAAAAAATAGGCTGCGATGAAGAAAACTAAACATGCAACATTTAATCCATAAGAATAGAAGGTTCATGTAGAAACTATAATGAATTCCTTGAGTCATTGTTTAACAAAAAATATCTAATTAACAAACCAGATTACTATCAAATGATTGCAATTCACATACACGACAGGCAATTGGTCGATATAGTGATATTCGACAGTCACAACATCACTGTTACAAAGGTCGACTGTTCAAAATTGCGTACATACACACATTCAAACATTTTCAATGTCAATGTTGGCATGACGCTCATACAATCTGATTAATATACATGAGGTCGATGTTATGCGTCGATAATATCAATGGTCACTCTAACCAACTTCAGGATTTTGATTGTAATCCTAACAAACCATATTACATTAGTGTGTCTCTTCTCTTGCTAAATCAAGATTTGGATATGAAACTAAGTTTCTATAAAGTTACAATAGTAATTAATCATTTCCAGTAAAAATTATGGATTCACACTGGGAAGTGACTACCATATACATGATGACAGATGTTTGCTGGATTCACTAGTATGGATATATGAACAATGTCTCAGTCAGGTGAAAAGACCCAGTTGTAACCTTATCCAGACAAAAAAAAAAAATTCAGGGGGCAAGGCTCCATCCATGCCCAAACTTATATATACTAACTCAAAGGTCACACAAAGAAGTGAGAAATCTGCCAAAAGAGAAGAATTACTTCTGATACACAGTTAGAAACCATAACATCAGTCATTTCTTATGCAAAAAATTGATCAGAGTTCAGTTAAGCAGTCCTCAACTCAGACAGTTGACACGTCATTCAGTTTAAGCTCAATGAGGTACACAGAGGCCAACCCTATATCATGTTTTTCTAAAGGAATTCAGCACACAAACATTGCATCCACTAAAATCAAACAAACTGCATAACTGTATCATAAACATCAATGCAGCAAAAATATGAAAATACTTTTGAAGAAGGGGCAAGGCCCTGAACATGCATTGTAAAAGAGGTAACAGTTCTTAAATATATTAATTCAGTGTTATACAAGGGTGAAGTAAGAATAAACACTCTCAAATGTAAAATCATTTCTGTACCCAATATATGTCAATTAGTTATAAGAAGGGGTACTCTCCTAATGTAACAGTGAGTGAATTTGTCTAATTGCCCAATTTGACCACAGTTTCTTTCAAACAACAAAAATGTCAATAATTTAGATTATTGTTGCTGCACTCTGTTGTCACACAGCTATGATGCCCAGTCTACAGTCTTAAGAATTCCTGGTATCATTCTGGGCATACTTAAGTTCAGGTCATCTCTGACTTTTCATTTAGTCCTAAATTAGAAGTGAGTGTATGGCTGATGGCTCTATTTCTTTCTGCTTATGACTGTTTACTGCAGAGTGCTGTTTAGAACATCAGTCTGTACAGTAGGTAATAAAAGAGATATACCATTCTTCTGATCCCCAAAACTATAAAATGTAGATGGTTCCCCAAAGACCTGTGTGGATGACAGGGTCAGCCTTAGATAAAGTGAAACCTATGTAAAAAGGCTTCAAGGCTCCCCCTTGCTCCCCACCCATCCTGGCCTACTCACACCATGTAGTTTCCTTTTTGTTTTTCCTCTTTTTTCTAACACTTTATCTTACTCTTCAATTTCTTTATACAGTTATTCATTGATTGATTGATTCATTCATTCATTCAAAATGTTCTACCTAGGCAAGACTGTACTCTGATAACTGTGGAGGAAACAAGTGCATTAAGTGGGGGGTGGGAGGAATGGGGGGTTTCTAGATGCTCTGAGGTACATTTTTAGAGTTTTTTTAAACAACCCTTTCATCTACAGATGGTCTGATCTGAAACCATGGTTAAAGAAAAAAAATAGTATTACTCTACAGCTTTGTTTTTCCTGCATCATTTTGGCACATCCTATTGACAGAGATTACACTGTAATAGCTGCAATGTAAATAACTGGATTACGCCAAGGGGGTCTGGGGGCTGCTAGACTCCTAGAAGCCATGAAATTTTTCAATGCTCTGAGATGCATTTTAGAGTTTGTTTAAACAACATTTTTTCAACCAACAATGGCCTGAAAATAAATAATTACAGAAAGAAATTTAGTCTTCAATGTTGCTTTTCCTGCATCCTTTCAACACATTGTAACAGACCAAGACTAAATTAGATTTGGGGGGGGGGGTCTATTGGCTGCTAGGCACTGGAAGACAAATGCTTGTGGGGATGTGTGTATACACACACACACACACACACACACACACACACACACACACACACACACACACACACACACACACACACACACACACATATCATATCTGAGAATAGTACCTGCCCTCTACCCCAAAAAATAGGTAGTCACTTTCTGTGTATCCCCCTCTGGTGTTAAGTTAGGATGAAAATTTAGACACAAATGCCCACAGTCATATATTTCATGCTGCTGATGTAACAGCATGCATCCTCACCCCTTACTCTCAAAAGACAACCGCCTTCTAATGTTAGACTGGGACTAATCTGAAATAAAGAAATAGAACACAACATATTTGATTTCAGACATATATAAACAGCATGCTTCCTAATGCATTCTCCAAAGATATCCACATACATCAGATGTTTGATTGTGAGGAAATTAAATTTGTCACTTCTGGACAGTAAAGTGTTTCTATACAAGCTATAATGACTGTCTCTGGACCCCTCTGAAGTTTGTGAGGAAAGGCAATGAAAGAATGAACCTACTTCCCCCAGCTCAACACAAGATATAGTGACCTGTGAGATTTGGGAGAAATGATAAATCAATACTATCATCCACAGCTCCTCACACAACTACAGTGACCTTTTCTATGTACAGCTATGAACTTTGCTGGTTTTAGACTAGATGTTTTCAGGGCAAAGGCAGCTACTAAGTCCATGCCAAAATTCACTCATACAGTACACTGTACTACATGTATATATCAGCCCAGGCATTGGCTGCACGGGGTTTGTGCCTAGTCCTGCTACCTGGCAACCTACAACAGCAGTCAATGTCCAAGCCATCTGAAACTGACTGCAGTTTATCTAGAATACATTTTCAGATTTTAGCAGTTGTCAGGATATCTGTCTTCTTCTAGCTAGAATAAAATTGTAGATTTCTAGCAATTGTCAGGATCCCTGTCTTTTATCTAGAATAAATTTGCAAATTTTAGCAGTTGCCAGGGTCCCTGTCTTCTTCTATCAAGAATAAATTTGCTGATTTTAGCAGTTATCAGGATCCCTGTCTTCTTTTATTTAGAATAAATTTGCAGATTTTAGCAGTTGCCAGGATCCCTCCCCCGCATCCTGCACGTCAGGGACCGTTCCTGTTCAGCACAGCAGTGCACCATGCATATGTATGAAGGCGCACTGTCGTGCTGTAAAACGGACATGCTTCCATGTCCGAGCGCAGGGGTGGGTCTGAGAGCAGAGCTCTCACAATACACACCCCCCCTGCACTCCAGAATTGCCGTTCGGCAATTTAAAATGAGCGAGAATGCTCGTAACACCCCCAACCCCTCAGGGTAAGAAATCTGGTCAAAGTCATAAGGAACAATCATCCCTACCAAGCCAAAAGTAGCTAGACTAGCAGATTTAGCATAAGCACATATCGCACACCTCCCAACGCGTCAGAGTAAGGAATGTGGACAAAGCCATAAGGGACAATTGGCCCACAAAGCAGAGTAAGAAGCAATTGATTTTTCTCAAGCAGAGTAGTGTATTAGGCCCAGATGTGAAGTGTCAGTGTAATAAAGTAGTGAAACTCCCATATAAACACAAGTGCCCCATACAGTATAGTCACACAAGAATAAATTAATCACAGCACGTTGGGAATGTCAGGGAAGGTAAATAAATCTAATATTATGTAATGAATAATGAATCAATCCCATACAGGTGGTAGACCAATATAATAAAACATAAGCAATGCTAAGCATTGCACAGCTATGTTGACCGGGGGGTAAGCATTGTGTACATATGAATACTAAGCAATGGATAGCCCAGTTAAGTGGATTTGCCCATTGGTAAGCAATGCTGAACCTGCCCCTTTAAGCACACTGCTTTAGCTAAGCAGGTTTGACCGTAGCTTAGCTTAGCTCAGCATTTTCAAAACTGTCCAGTCATGGCAAAGGGTGGGAAATCAGCCATATTTATACCCCACAGGCATGAATACAGCTCATAACTGGTTGTAGCTCTCCACTGTAGGCAGTATGGCAGGAGTTGGAGAGAGCATTCACTTGCGGGTGTATACAGGAGTCCAAGGTCATGGTAGGACTCCTGGTAAAAAAACATAGCATGAGACTGCTGCAGGACCAGTACCAGGGCTCCCAATATAAAGCAGAAGCTTGGGAAAGTCTCGCCCATGATCTCACCAGTGTCACTGTTATCCCTTGGACTGGTGAGCAGGTCCGGCACCACTATGCCGACTTGAAACAGAGGATGAGGGAGCTCTTGGAACAGTGGGTCCAAAAAGCAAGAGACAGGGGAGGTGTCCCAGCAGTGTGTCAGTATTCATAGCAATAATTGTTTACCAAAGTCTAGCATGCGTATGTGATGGATAGGTATGCATAAATGTTTCTTTATTTTCATTACAGCTGCAGCTGAGCGGGCTGTGAACCAGGAAGCCCATGCCAGCAGGTTGCAAAGGCTGTGTCACGAGGCTGGTGAGTAACAATCCTGCTTGTAGTAGTCATACCAAATAAATATAAAGGAGTAAAATGTCACCTGGCACTATAAAAAATGTGTATGGTTTCCACTGAATAAACCAGACAATATGACAGTAATAGTCCCATATAGGTCATATTTAAATAAAAGTGTAACTGCCTGACAATAAAGTTCTAAATCCTGGACTGGTTGTGTTTACTTTGGTATTGTATGGCCTTACACCAAGATCTGGTATGTGAATAGTACTGTTGTGTCAACTGTTTTTCACATTGTGCTACATAAAAAATATGTCTAGGAATGCCTGTATAAGAATGTTGTAATTACAAGGTCAGATTGTACAACAAAGAGAGACTTAGACAGAAAACACTGAAGGTAGAGACAGCACTTTCTAAATTGTTGTCTTTTTACACACAGCCATGGTTCAAATCCTGGTAGTAAGCTATATGCATTAACTCATACCTCTCAACTGTACAGATTTCTGCAGAATGTCCAGATATTTATCTCATATTTTTGGCCTGTTCCTCTATTTTCCTGGCAAATCACTGGGATGATCTCAGGATTGTAGTCACTTAATAATGACATATATTTGAGCTTCAGACTTCAGATCCTTCAGAAAATGTATATTAAAACAAATCCTGTTACTCTAGCAACTTTCTAAATGTTTATAAGAGCTATATTTAAAATATGTCTCTATTTGTACCCCCAGTTTGTTAAGCTTTGTACAGATTGTTAGCATTAAGAGGTTGAGAGGTATGTGCAGAATTATAACTAGGAATCTGGGAATATGTGTAGAAACAGTCAGGTAGTGTTAACAAACATTCCCTCCCCAAGTCTACCAGGTAAGATAATTAGAATTTAGCTATAAGGCAGTTGAAGTATACACTGTGTACAAACATAGCACAGCCCAAACCAAGGCCATAGGGTAATAATGCCTATAGAGTAATGATTAGAGCAATGATCATTAAAGTTGTGAGTACTGCAAGGATATATAAGTTGCTAACTGACATCTCTCCCCCCACCATATCTGCAACAATAACATAAACACACAAATCAGTGGGTAGGTTCTACATGAAACCTACTGTTGGGACTTATGTCCTATTGTTCAACAAATATTGAAATGTGTTTCTATTAATGTTCCATGTTAAAATACTATCATTGGTGGCCTGTTGCTATCAATGTAACCTGTATGCCATTGTAATGGCCACTGTAGTTCCATATATGCATGTGTTCTGTTTGCTATGCAACTGTTCCAAATCTGTTGTTTTGGGTTAATGGGAATATCTATGCACGCTGTTATAACTAATCCTGGATTGTGTTGACTATTACTAACTCACATATGTTCTAAAACTGTAACACCATAGTACATTTAGGAAGGCTAGTCCCAGCAGACCCACCTCTTCCACCTCATCTGGCCATGGCACCAGGCCCCTGCATGTCTGAGACCCACCCTGGGACCTCCTCATCTGCTGGTTTTGCACAACCTTTGAGTGGAACCGCCTCAGGGGATGGGGCTTGTCCCCCCCAAGAGTGGGCACAGACAGGATCCTGTCACCCGAAGTCAGGTCCAGGGTTTGGTGTGTAGCAAGCTCCGAAAGGAGTTTTGAGATCTGCTATGCCAGCTTGAGGTACGTGTGGTGCAATTAGAGGATCAACCTGCCCCTCCTGCTCAGTCCCCAGCACAGCCACCTTTGGGGCTGTGAAGGTGTAGTTGTGACTGCACATGGGTGGGGACCTCAGTCCCACTGTTTCAATTTGGGGGCCCAAGGGCTTTGATTTCCAAACACCCCTCCCCGTCCAAGGAGTTTACCCCCCACATGTGTCATATACCACCCCTGTATACTGTCTTGTCTGTCTTCCTACTCAACCCTCAACCTACCTCCCCAAATATACCTATCCTTCCCCAACATCCCACTCTCACCTTAAAAAAAAAAAAAAAAGGGCAATCTGTCCCTTCCAGAAATTTTGCCCCATACATAGCTGTCCATTCCACATGTGTCGACTGGAAACATGTAATCTGGTCTAATTGGATTCAAAACACATTATTGTTGTCCTCACCCCTCTCTCAGGGGTTTGAGTGTCCAAATATACCTCCAACTTTAGCTTATATGCACAACTGTTGCTTTAGAAGAAATGGACAGCTATGGACCGTCCCGACACTTGTCCTGCACATCCCCTAGTTACTTTCCCTATTGTTTTTCCCTCTGCATGACCCCTTTTTCACCACTTTATTATCACCATTTTTTTTCTTTTCTTTTAAAAAAATTAGCACTGGGGTAAGTGGGAGTACACATTTAAGCAGTAGTAAGTGGGATTAAGCCTGTTTGTGTGGAGCTAAGCAATGCCTTCACAGATTAAGCACTTTTAAGGCTAACTGTCTACAAGCATATTTAACATGATGTTAGCATTGCTTACCAACATGCAAACTCATGCAAACCCACTTACAACTGCTTAAAAGTGCCTTAATCACTCTGTATCCAACAGCCCTTGTTCTGCTCAGCAACAAAATAATCAACCCTTGCAAGGCTCGAACCCAGGACCCTGCACACCATAGCCGCAGCAAGTTACCACTAAGCCGTAGATATGTGTAATGTTTTCTCAAACATATCATGCAGCACAGTAATTCAATAGTAGGGAAAATGTATATATATATATATATATATATATATATATATATATATATATATATATATATATATATATATATATATATAGTGCATTCAGACATTGGATCCACACTCTGAACCTCTCACTGCAAAACATCTGACCAAAGGCACTGTAAATGGTGGTAAAGGGGCCTCTTATAATTATTGCCATTATCCCTTCCTCCACAGCTGAACTGTTCTGCCTTGCAACACAATAACCAGCACTTGCAAGTCTTGAACTCAGGACCCTGCACAACAAAGCCACAACAAGTTACCACTAAGCCATCTCAGCTGCATGATGTTGGGTTGATTTCTCTAATATATCATGCAGAACAGTCAGTCTACCATAGGGAATGTACAATATGGAAGCACTAAGCATTCTAATGATACATACACACACACGTGGGTCTATATTAAAAGACCAAATGGAAAAAATAGTGAATGGCAAAACAGGGAAAAGACCAGAACTCGAAGTGCTGTTTGCCATATCACGGTACAGTGAAGGTTGGAATATTTGCCCTTTCCCCACTGTAGTGCGATCTCGGAGTTGGTATATATATTTAGCAAGGGGTGTGGGGGTGCATCCCCCCACAATAGCAAGTTTGAGGTCTGGTCTTTTCACTGTTTTGCCGTTTGCTATTTTTTCCATTCAGTCTTCTAATATAGACCCCACACACACACACACACACACACACACATATATATATATATATATATATATATATATATATATATATATATATATATACATACATACATATATAAATATATAAATACTTATAGATATATATAAAGCGAGTATACATAGAGGGTGCACAGAATATCAAACAGCCATTATTCCTACAGTTGCCACATTTTCAAATGGCCAGTGTCTGATTCTTTCCTACAAATGAGAATCATTGCATGAAACATATACCCCTTACAATGCAAAGGACATGACACCACACCAGCTTGCATACATATAAATGTTTATTTGTGTACTATTTCAGTTGTTTATGCCATTTCTTATAGCATTTAGGTGTTTGAAATATATAATAACTGATTAATGCAACTCTCAAAGAAAACATATACAGTAATTGCAAAACATAACATACTTTGCTGTCTAGGCTAAAGCCTTCAAGTAGTACAATGGTAAAAACACACACTTGCCTTGAAGATAAGAATCAATCAGCACTTTATTACAGATGTAATTCAACAGCCTCCAATTACACTCTGTACTCAACCCCCTAGGGGGAAAAGTATCAGTTGTCACAATGTAAATGTATCCATTACATAACAATGCTTAACTTAAAAAGTCGCTATCACACTGACAAACAGAACTGTTTGCAAGACAGTAAACTCTACCCCACCTCTGTTCCCATGGTGAAACATATGACAATGTACAGCCATATACCTTAATGTTTCATATTACTGATATTTTTGACATGTTGTAACAACCTAGGTTAAAAACTTTTAATACCCCTCCCCCATAAAATGTCTTACAAGGGCTATAACAGTGTTCTCTATACACTGACCTCCAGACTGGGTTTCACATGTTTTGTCCAGCTGTAACCCTCATATATATGGACCCTACCCCACAACTTGTGTGGGAGTCCACAACATCACTGGAATGATAGCAGGAATTTCAGCACTAAATAATGATAGACCATACCTGTCAACCTCTTATTGCATGACATCTGGACAAAGCCTGGTATATAGGTGGAGGACAGAGGCTGCAACACAGAGCCATATTTGAAATATTGTTGTTATGCACTGTGCAAGTTGCTGCTGTTAAAGGACTGGTTGCAACATACCCTTACTTAGGAATATGAAGTCAGAAACACAAATGGATGTTGCCATGTACTGATAGCAGTCAATGGAGAGAATGCCACTGATATGTCAGGGATAAGACCTGTGTGGAAAACAGATAAAGCATAACAGCCAATCCTCTGGCCATCATGTGTATAGGCCCACAGTTGACAGCTAGGCAGACAGACTGCATTCCATGCAAAACTAGAATGTACACACAAACCCTGTAAAACTAGCAGTATTCAATGCATATAACAGAAATACTCACACACTGTCCCTCGGTCTGGAACCTTATACAAATATGTAGTTGGCCTGTGTCCACAAGTCCTGCTGTAAGAGGTATTCCTGCCTACTGTCTGTAACTCTGCTGCCCGCACACATGAAGGATGTCTTCCATGCAGGAAAGGTAAAGGGACAATGCCCAGATGATGTAGTTATTTATAGTAGTGGGTTGCTATGACATTGGCTATTGGAAGAGCTACACAGCAGTGGGGAACAGCCATTGTTGCAGAGGCCATCACCTGAACATGAGCATCACCTACAAAAGCCATGCTTCAACCTATTCAAACAAGCTCGATCCCAGTAGTAGGGAGAGAGAGAGAGAGAGAGAGAGAGAGAGAGACAGAGACAGAGACACACCAAAAAATAAATAAATAAAATAAATAAACAAAACCTCGAAATAAGAAACAAGAAGACATCCTGTACACAGAAGGAACCTGAAGATAAACCAGGTATGTGAAACATGTAAGCATGTAATTGAATGTAGTACTTGGTCTGTAATAATGGGATAGATGATTATGAAAGATGTATATGTTCCATCAATACTTGCTGTAATGATGTCCTGTGAACAAATACTATGGACATAACATCTGGCTCTGTCTGCAGTGAGCCATAACTGCCAACTGTGCAGATCTTCACAGAATATCATGATTTAGCCATCATTGTGTTTGTTCTGTTCCTCCTAACATCTATATTAGTCTGGCAAATAGCTGAAGGTGGAAGTAATGAAGTCATGACAGACACATGAGTTTCAGACCCCACCACCTTCAGAATAGTCATGGTAATGCTAAATGTATCATGCACAAACTTCATAGGTTTGTAATAGGCATATCTATTATCTGTCCCTATATATCCCCCCTAATGTAGGCTTTGTCCACATGTGATGCTTTAACAGGTGGATAGGTTGGGTCACAGCTGAGGAGCCTGACACACCCTGGGAAAGGACAGCTCACATATGGCAACCACTAGAGTTTCTGTTAAACAGTCATGTCTGTGCCACTGCTAGGCCAGTTAATGGGATGTTGCCCATATCCATATGTTACCTGTGAATATGAGTATTATACATGTTTGTATTGTAAATCTAGGATACCTATATAGGGGAATGAACATAGTAAAGCACTGTTGCAGATGTGTGTGTTAAACTGCATGTGATATATTGAATTAATAACATTCAACTGTACAGTGTTCTGCTGGACAATGTTCACAGTTGTGACAGATATCTGTAGTCACTCACACATATACTTGTGTTATGGGAGCTATACTGATATGTTATCAAAACTGACTTCCCTGTTTTGTCACCCAGTGAGGTGGACCAATGACCAGAAGTCCTGGTATAACAGGTTGAGATATATGATTGAGCTGCAAGACTGTAAATACAGTGTGCCATAATGACATAGAACACAAATGTGTACCAGGTATCCCCTGGGCATGTGTATGTATGCGTATGTTCAGTTGAAAGGCACAGAAGTAATAACATGGGTCACAAGCAGTCTGGAAAATAGGATGTGCATGTTGCACATGTGTGTAATATTACTGTCACTGTATACAACAAAAGAAAATGTGTACTGCTACTGATTGTTGCATTGCCATAACACTGATATGGGTACTACAGTAGGCATGCTTATCTCATAGTAATCAGAGAAGTGTACAACTGTGTTATGACCCACTGTCAATGTCTACCACTAACAGCTATATTAACACCCATATACACTGGATATCAAAGTGTACATAACCCTGTTGGAATGCCAGGTCTGTGTGCTGTATGCCAATGAGACCACAGAAAGTCATGCCAAAATGTTTCTTACCTCAAATGTGACCCATAACCTGTGCAATTCTATTGAAAAAGAAACAATGCTGTTTCATGGAAGGTGAGCAACCATTGCCAAGTGAAGATGTGATATGACATTAGAGTACAGACCAAACAAATGGATGCTATCATCTCAGCAGGTGTTTACACAACATATCAGTGTAAGGATGTGCACACACATTCAACTGACTTACTGTGCTGAGTATTAATTCCCATATGTTTCCACTGGACATGTTGTTATGTTCTCTATTGAACTAAGCAGGCTATAGGACACATCACGGCGGGATTGTGTTGACATGGGCTTTTGTCGGGTCATGTTCCAATTGCACATGTACCATGCATTATAACAGTGGTGTGTACACTTCATATCCACTGTAGCTATATGGAATCAGCAGTACCTTACCTGTACAACCATCCTTCACCAATGATAGGGTAATCCCCCTTGATGGACAGCACCAAGACACAAAGCACATAATAGGTTTCTATAGTGGCTGTACAGGGACACATGGGTGCAGACCACAACTTGGATGCAAGTGCATCTCTATCTGAGAAAGCATGTAGATTCACAGGTGACATGCTGTAAGGCTGACTATGACTAGAAATCAGATATATCCAAACCACCAAGGCCAACTGCAACCATGTCTACACATATGTACACAGTCTCAGAGTCAGTAACACATTTCAACCTGTACTGGGGGTAAAGCACACCTCATACACACATGCCATGGTTACAGGCAACCTGCATCAGACAGGATAGGCAGGAACAGTGGCACCCTGTCCACAATATTAGTACAGGGAGATATACACATTAACTGCACTCCTGCGTGCATCAATGGTGAGCATGGACATAATGCCAACTGATGGCACCAACAGCAAGTCTCCATGGACCATGAGAACATCACAGTTTGCCTCCTACATGAACACAGGCATGTGCTCCCAGTTCCATCACACACTACAGTCAAACACACACATGCCACCATCCACACACCATCCACATGGAAGATGGCCACTGTCATCCCTCTACACAGAAATGAATGGGAATAGTGGATTATGCCATTAACTGTCCAACACTGGAGAACTGGACAGATCAGGGCCAGGAGTGTAATGCAAGATGTCAAAGCGATGATAGCTTACACTGTTATGGTATAGTCATGATTATTTGCAAGTAATATCCACTATTGATGTGCATGTGGACAACTGTTTGAGGTCCTGTGACCTTTTTTCCTGTTTATGTCTTCCAGGTACAATGTCCCGAGAACATCTGCCCGCATTCACAAACCTGGAAAACGATGCAATCATCCAGTATGTCATCATGCATCATGTCATCCTCTTCGGCCACAGGGCCCAGGATCTGCAGGAGAGGACCACCCTGTGGAACAAGGTCATCCATAGGGTTAAACGGTGTCGGCCTGCACAACCAAAATTATGAGCAGGTGCGGCATTGATGCACCGATCTGATCCACCATGCCCGTCAGCATGCTGCTGCAGTTAGAAGGGACCAGCTAGCCACAGGTGGGGGTCATGACATCCAGCCCCCCCTGACACATGCTGAGGAACTCCTCACTAGCCTTGGGGCACCTGCCCACCAGCCAAGCCAGCAGGCTGAAGACAGCACTGTGGAGGTGGGTGCCACCCACACAATGGGCAAGGAGTGTGCAGGTAAGGCCCCAGGGGAATATTACTAGACCACTGTCGCTTATCCATTTTCATCTGTAAAGTATCTACATGCATATGTCAGATAAGATAGTCTGTTGCTGCAGCGTAGTAATGAACAGATGTACATAATCTCTAGTATTGTGGGTTTGTACTGTCAATGTGCTGAAATGCTGCTCCCACCCTGTACCAATGCCATAGGTGTAGCTACTCACATTACTTCTGTCTCACAACTATTTAGGTCCCTCTGGTATACAACTGCAGCAGCAGCCTGTAGCTGTTGAGTATGGAGCTGTTTTGTTCAGGTTTGCCAATACACCGGTCATGTTATGGCCATGCTATTTTCCATGCACATGTTTAATACCTACCCATAATGCATGCTGTACATGTTCACTTATCATTGGCGTTAACTGCACTGCATCACAGTGGTCACCATGGTGGCATATCTGAAGGGTATGTAAGAGTCCTGCAGTATACCTAACAACCTGTCAGTGCAAGATGTGTGGACAGAGATGGACATAATGGTGGGACAAATGGCCTATGGTAGGGACATGCCTGAAACATTACCCTTATACAGTGGCTACAACAGTGCATACACCACTATTACAATGGTACAATGGTAGCTGTTCCTGATATAAACAACGGCAAATCACAATACCACATTCCACACCTTTTACAACCTGTAATGTGATCCTAACATGAGCAATGAATATGTAATATGGAATCCTATGTTAGGACAACAAATATGGGGAATACATATCTTAACAAACACTAGAAGCATATGTTCATAGGTTCATAGGTTGGTACTAGGCTATCGACCCTAGGGCCTATACAAGCCTAGCCATAACAATTCCCCAGATATTTCTTCCCACAATATTTACTTCCCTGGACCCCTGTCTAGCAGGGCACACACTCCAAATAACATATTGTGGAAGCAGCTTGTACTGTACTGACAGCATTCACTCTTCTTGAGTACACACCTTCCATCAAGTACAGGGCCTTAATATCACACCAAGTCATGGCCTGCTGTCCAAGAAGTATGTCCATGACATTCGCCCACTTACCTGCAACAGAGGCAGCCATGGCTTGCACACATCTTACAAACCATGAAATGGATCCCATAATCGAAAGGTAGCACTCAGGAGTGGGAAAAGTAGCCTTACCTCACCATTGCATATACCATGGCAAACCGTGCAGACAGTTATGTACGTGTGTATGACGTATGGGACAACATTGATGTAGAAAATAAACAGATTTTCATCCAAAACAGATGACAAAACATGTTGCAAACTGGTCATGGAGGCTGCCCAAAAACATGCAGCAACACTGAGAGACTTGCAGGAATGTCTAGCAAGTACTGCCTGTGCAGTGCCTTTGTCAACAATTGCCTGGATTCTGCATAAGTGTGGCCTATGGGTTAGGGTAATCAGACAGAAGTGTTGTCTCACATGATACATCATCCAGGGCTCTCTGCAGGTAGCATAAGCATAACATCAAGTCTCCCAAAGGCATGTGTTGCAATGCGTAATGATGTCATGAGACCAAGGCTCAAACCTACAGAGAGTATTCATAAAGATATGTGTGGTGCACAAGCAACACCTCACCCCACCTCTGGGCCACCATCCCCAATATTTAGCTTGCTGGTGCCAGTGTACACCTTTAGATTTGCTGTTCTTTAGCTGGAACTAGGCTGGTACACATGGTGTTTGGAATATGGAACACTGCAAAATAACACTCATGTGTGGCCCATAGTTGTCAAGCATCTGCAATAAGGCTGAGCATGGAGGGGTGTTGGCGTAAAACACAACAGTGAACTGAAGCATACATACAAAGCTTGCTAAGAATGGCTATATCTAAACACAGTGAAAGTTATGAATTGTGCCAGATATAACCCTGACTGTACAGCAATAGTGAAGACACTGTGTGATCTCCAAAGGCTGTGCACATGAGCTGACCTTGCAATCTGGCAGAGTTGAGGGATATTTGTAGGGCAGACTGACCAAATAACAGCAAGTGAAGATGGGCCATACTAGTATTCCCATTCCAGGAATAGTGACTGCTGTAGATCACTTAACAGGTGCTTCAACAAACCATGGTGTTAAGGGTGTGACACTTATGCAAACCACATATTGTATGCATCTCTTTCAGCATCTGCATGACTAACACATTTGTTTGATACTGCATTGGATTGCACAGGGCATATGTCGCATATCAGATGTGTGCAATGTTAACAAATGCAGTATTGTGGCCCCATTGCATATCATAGAAGAGGCTGGCATTTCAACAAGGGTGTGTACACTCCTCATAGCCACATTAAACTTTGAAGGTTGTCAGTGTAACCAGATTTTATTGCACATACATGCACTGCTGATGATGAGATCTACAAATCAAAGGGCAGGCATTAATTACTGACATCAGTCCTCATATCATCCCAGATATGTATCAGACAAACATATAGGGGCTGTGAGCAGCAGAGCAAACATAACTGCCACACATATACACATACAGCAATGGTGTGTACACTTGTGAGATATGGTGCACAGTACATGCCAGTGTGCTGTACAGGTGCACAGCAATACTGTGTACATGGGTGCAGTGTGTTTCAGAGGAAGGGGCATCACCTACTTACACAACTCATGCATCACAGAGATGTATAATGTTGGTAACAAGGATTGAATATGGCTGCAATGCATGCTGTTGAGTGCCATATGTCATGCATGTTGACTGTTGGGTAGTGAGAGGTCTGTGTAATATTTTTGTGCCACCTCACCTGTAAGTGTGTGTGTGTGTGTGTGTGTGTGTGTGTGTGTGTATGTTTAGAAGTAAACCGTAACATACAGGACTTAATTTACATTTCTTGTCTGCCCCTCACAGGTGGGTCAGGGTCCCTCCTGCAGGCAAACTGATGTCAGTGTCCATACAGACTCTGACAATTATGATAGGCATAGTGAGGCACAGACAAGGTTATCAGGGGCTGAATCTTTGCCATTGGTTGACATCCAACTTCTATCCACCTCATCCCCGCACATAGTCACAATGTCCCTACATACCCCATTACCAGTGGCCATAGATGAGGGATAGTTGGTGGGTGGTGGCTTGGGACAGGAAAGTCTGGTGGCTATGGCAAGTGTGTCTGTACACAGTAGCCATAACCAGATGACCGGCGGAGTACCACAAAGGCAGAAGTACAGGGGTGCTCATAGGAGGACTGCTGGCCATCATGCTTCTGGCAGAAGTGCCACAGCAGGTGTCACCAGACTCATGTTTTGGGCTGTCATGGAGGCATAGGCACATATGGAACGTTACACCAGAGATAGTCTGAGGCTCCAGAGGGCTACTCTTCCTGCTGTATGTGACAACATCCGTGATCTTGCAGGTGTCCACTGTTATTTTGCAGAGGTCATGGACAGGGTGGTGCAGTGGTTCATAGGTTCATAGGTTCATAGGTTCATACTAGGCTATCTGCCCGAGGGCATTTATAAGCCTAGCCCATTTTTTTGGCTACACCGCCACCCTTTATGGGGAATACCTATTTCATTATTTTGCTGCTGTCGAAAAGCAGCAGTGACACTGTTCCTCTTTCTGGGGTATATGATCTCCCATCCATTGGTCAAGATTTCTCTTGAACAAGGCCAGCGAGGTGCTCTGCCTCACATGTACCGGATTTTGTTCCACAGCATAGGAGTCTTTGGTGATGAATCTATCCTCCAGCACATCCTATTAATAGCCGTCGAGGAGGTTTAAGTCTCCGCCTTGTGGCTCTGATGGATCTAGATTTTTTGAGGTGAAGCATATTCATCAAATCTGGGTTTGACATGGCCTTGTATGTTAGGCAAAGGTCACCTCTGAGCAAAGGTAAGCGACTGAATAGAGCTGGAGTTCTTTCAGTCGGGCAGCATAGGACAGATTTTGAGACCCTTTATCCTTTTGGTGAGGAACTTTTGTGGCCTCCAGCTGCTGCAAGTGTCGGGTCAGATACATTCAATGGGGCATTGTACTCAATCATTGGTCTGATGAGTGATGAGTAAAGGGAGACTATGACCTCCCTTGATCTAGATGAGAATCCCTTCATGATAAGGTGGGCAATGTAGAAGGACTTCCTAACTACTTTAGCTACATGGGTGTCGAATGACAGACTACTATCAACCTGGGTCCCCAGGTCCCTGATAACTTCTTCTGTGCTCAGTGGATTGCCACCTATTTGGTAGCTAGGGGTAACCTTGTTTTTCCCGAAGGGTATGACTATGCATTTTTGGCATTTAACTTTAGGCCGTGGCTCTGGCACCAGTTATCCATTTCTGTGAGACCCTTCTGAAGGATATCTGTGTCAGATGTGTTTTCTACTATGGCTTCAGTTTGCAGTCATCTGCAAACTTTGTCAGCCATAACCCTCCTGTGTTTGCTTGTACTTCGGAAAAGTAGATGCCAAACAAGAGTGGGCCCAGGACTGAGCCCTGTGGGACACCACTTGTGACAGGCTTTGAGTCTGACATGGCGCCAGCAACTCTGACCCTGTGGGTTCTGTCACTCAGCCAGTTTGCAACCCATCTTGTGATGTATGGGTTAACATTTAAGCTGATGAGTTTTTCAATGCAGCGGTTAACATTGTCGCCTCACAGCTAGAGGGTCTCCGGTTTGATTCTCAGCTGGGCTGCCTTCCTGTGTGGAGTTTGCATGTTCTCCCTCTGTTCATGTGGGTTTCCTCTGGATACTCCGGTTTCCTCCCACAATCCAAAGACAAGCATCTGGAGCATTTCTCCCCGGGCCTCCGCTGAAAATAGTTTCAGTCCTAGTCAGACTTTCCCGGTCAACAAATGTTAAATAAATAAATAGACGGTTGGGTGAGATGGTGGGAATCCCCGACCTTGTGGTGTCTGTGGTAGAGCATGTGGTGGGAGTAGGGTGTCGGCCATGTGGACGCAGGTCAGCACCACCAACAGGTGGAGGTCTACCTGGATGTGCAACAACTCAGAGCCACTCCAGTAGTGGTAGCACCAGCATTCCAGGGGGTAATGTCCACATCACAACACAGCATGCTACGTGCACATCATCCTGGCTGGTCTCAAGAGGGACGTGGGTCCAGCGGACAAGTGTCATCATCAGGGGAGAGTACCATATCTAGGCTTCTGTCTGGTAGTGCCTGTGGAACCCCTGGAAGGCACAGTTCCTATGTCCATGGCTGGACACGATAAACTGTACACCCTGCCATGTATGGTCTGCAGTTGTCCAACAAACTCCTGTATGGGGCAGCCAGATGGCAGAAATGTGTGCACGCATACACACACACACACACACACACACACACACACACACACACACACACACACACACACACACATACATCACCAACACAGCTAGGGCACCTTCATACCTACACACACACCAGGTCTGCACAGCCCATGTAATAAAGAACCCCCTAACCCACACATATGATGTCAACAAAATGGCTCAGCCCAGGCCTCTGGAAAACCCACAACACACCCTGTGCATATGGTGATACCTGTGCAATATTCTTGTCATCCATACCACTGATGCAGGGACATACCAATATGGTTCTGATGCACAGGGTGACTGTACTAAGGTTTAGCAATGTAATGCTGTTTAACATGTTTTCAGCTGGAATGATTAATGCTTACACATCAGGGTGTGTAGCTGTCCAGCCATGATACATTATAGTTATTAACACTGATTATTGTGGTCTCCATAATCTATTCTGTTTGTGTTCTATGTGTCTGTGTGTCAGCAGGCTGTTGGTCTGTTTTCCTTTCTTGCAAGGGGTGTGGCACTATGGTGACACATTGACTGTGTTATATCCCGGGTACAGCTGAACAGAGGTAACAGGTCTGTATAACAGTTACTGCATGTGCCACATAGCTGATAGGTCTGAGGGGTGTATACAGGGGAGTGCATGGTGGCTGATGTAAGCAGCTCTTCTACAGTGGACAATGATAAGTGTACTGGGTGGCACACACCAAATGTTTGTGAATAACACACACACAGAGGCTTTGGTGATGATGCAATACACAGAGAATACTGCTCACATGGATGTACTTCATTTTGCAGTGAACTCATTTTGGCCTATATAATTCTACCAAGAAAAAATTGCCAAAACATCACATCAGTAAGTAATCAGTCTGACAGTTTAATATCATTGACAATGGTACTGGCAGGGTGTATGTCCTCTTCCCCAATATAATGCAATCCTAGAGTTGGTAAACATAGGTGTGCTGGTGTGGGTGGCATAGCCCCCCACTTTGGAGGGTGTGGGGGTGGCATAGAAACACACATAGTGTGATTAACAACTACTTAACATGTTAACATAAACTGTACAGTATAACAGCATACTAAGCAGGGGGATACGCACAACAACCCCAATGTGTATGGCTGTGCCCACAACAACCACACCAATGTATATATACCAACTCCAGTATCTCTGTACAGCTGTACAGTGGGGAAGAGGGCATTTACGCATCCACTTCTAGTTTTGATTGAATGTATTTCCACAAGATGATTGCTTTGAAATGTTACCTTTTGCCAGTTAGTTCTTGGGCAAATGATCTCCTGGGACATATATTTTCTGCAATCTGAAGTAGATCCCTTCACACACACTTACTTGGAAACACTGAGAGTAGAACCTCTACCTAGGTACTTATTGCTACTAATGTGTTTGGGCTTAATCACACACACCACAGAGCCTTTAGGGTGAGTTGTGTCCCGAGTTTCCTGTTAAATGAAGAACATCACCAGGCCTTGTACAGTATAGTAATGGGGATGTACTGGGTGTACATCCCCCATTACCATATACATAGTATGACATACTGTCATATGCACATTGACAAATACATACAGTCATAGACACTTTTGACAGACCTGGGTTTAACAGTGCTAACTACCTTGTCAGTGAGACCATTCTGTTACAGAGTTTTTGCACACAGCACATGCATCATTGGGCTGGGTAGTGTAGTGGGCTGGGTAGTGTAATCAGTTAACGGTATGGTTGATGGTGATAGCAGTCATCATACAGTGGACCTTGAGACATGTACTGGGGGTACCATGGTGTAAAGACAGTATACCCAACACCCACAACGCACATTGGATATTGTACTCACTGAAATCCATGATAATGCTTTGACATACCCACACTCACACATTGACCAGGACTGCAATACAAACCCTTGTCTATCTAATCGGTGTTACTACAGGGATATGCATTTATTGCACATGGCACAGGGATAACAGGGTGAGGGATTGTCATGGCTCTCCTAATGTCAGCAACATCACTATCCCTTATAATGTATGGCAAGGTTTATTGTATTTGGAGACTGTGGCCTCAGAATGCTGTCTCCTACAAATATGCACACTCACACACAACTGCACACACATACTCACACTTGCCAGGACTCAGAGAGTAACCCATGCCTATCTACCCATTTGTAGAACAGTGTTATGCTGGTACCGCAAGCTACAGGTAGCCCATAGGGTGAAGAGTGTAACAAAGTACATTTAATGTCAATTACAGCAGCAGCCATTTCTAAGTATAGCAATGGGGGTGTAGTGGGTGAGAAGGCTTTCAGAATATTTTCAACTAAGAGTTTAAAAACATAGAGACACTGTTATTCTCCGTAATGCACACTGACACATTTGTCAGTACTGAAGTCCATAAGTTCAGGTGTTCCTAGGTGTGTACCAAGCTAATGTCCATGGAAAGATGAGAAGAGTAGGGCATGTGGGTACACTGGTATCATGCCACCTGACATTTTCCAGCAGGCCATCTATCAACTGATGCCACTTGAGTGATCCCCAGGGTGACAGTTAAATTCAACATCCAATCATCTGATTTTCTCTTGCAGAGGGCCAGTGAGGTGCTCCAATTGACATGTATGCAACATATATTACATAACATGGCCAGTGTCTGGGTTAGTGACCTGTACCCAAGCATGTTCTGTTGACTGTGGTAGTCTGGTTGAGGTATCCATGACATGTGGTGCATACAGGGTGGGGTTTCCTAGCTATGGCATTCATAACACAGCTGCCAGATATGTCAGTGTCAGTCAATCAGAGATTACCTGTAAGCAGCCAAGATGGATACTTGACATCTGCACATTTGTACAGAGAAAAGACAGAAATTAGCTAGTCAACGGGTTATGAATTAGGATGAATGTTTTGACAGATAGACGTCTGACATGGATAGGTATGCCATTATTACATGACAGCAGCCCTCAATGACATGTCCTAAACACATAGTAGTCTACAGTTAATATCCACATATCAGATCAATATCCAATAGGAGATACTTAATAACATACAGCTCACACACCAAAACACGATAGTCAGTACTCAGAGTCCAGCTTTGCATGCAGGGTGTATGGTTGCAGTACTACAATCTGCAATTTACTCTTACTTGGAAAGCACTGTTAAAAGTAGTAACGTAATGATACAATACTGCATATAACCTGGGATACTACCCATGTATGAAACACATACAAAGAGAAAAGATTGTGGTACTAGCCATGTATACTCAGGTGTCCCATACAGTATACTTAAACCCTTGCTACTGTAATGACAGCACACAGAAGCATGTCATGTACATGGAATTAAATACACTTATCATATTACCCTGCTATTTCATCAGACTGGAATGTGATCACTGGTTACCAGGGCTGAGCTATGCTTAGCAGGTGTAAGCATTGCTTAAATGTAAATGCTAAGCAGATTTGCGCGCTGGTAAGTGAAGCCTAAGCTCCTTTTCATTTAACCATATATTAGCAGTGCTTCCCATCATGCAAACCCACTTAAAGCTGCCCAAAACTGTCGTAACCACTCTGTATCCAACAGTCCTTGTTCTGTCTAGCAACAAAATAAACAGCCCTTGCAGGTCTTGAACTCAGGACCCTCTGGCCTATAGTCACAGCACTTAACGACTAAGCCATCTGAGCTACACAAATGTCTGTTGCTTGTTCAAATATATCATTCAGTACACATACTGAATAGTAGTGAACAACTGTTTTGAATACTACAATTGTTTACTACTTGTTAGTGAAAATAGTGTTGAATCAGTCATGTTTTTATATCTAAATATACACATAGATAAATATGGTGGGATACATCTGAGAAGGTATATACAACATTCATGTTTACACATAAGGCTATGTATATGTATATATATGTGTGTGTGTGTATATATATATATATATATATATATATATATATATATATATATATATATATATATATATATATATATATATATATATATATATATATATGTCTATATAACATATGCCCATAACATGTAGTGGAGTCATACCTCAGCACCATAATTCACAACCTCTTAGTGCAAGGGAAAGTAAAGTAAGTATTGCAGTTATAAAGGTAGAATGTTGTTACAGCAGCAGGGGTTGTGTCAACAGACATGTTGTATAGGAAGTATCTTCTGATACTGACATGTACATCATCAGTTGCTGACAGACATCATAAAATCATCATAGTAAAGTACCATGCAAATCACAGTAATGATCCTGTGGAATACAGCAGAAATATGACCAATAAACATGGACAGTCTGAAACAATCTGGTCAGTCCAGAGGTATACATAGAACTCCTTCGTGCAAGACATGTGGACCAAGCCTGACAAAGGGGATGTTTATAGCAGCCATGAAAATGGGGATATAACACAAATACTGGAGTAGATATGCTCATACAGTTGATGCATTCACACCCTCCTGTCTGTCCTAACACATATTAACTGCAGGAGCAGAGGTCCCAAGCCCACATACTTCCCACTAGTTAGTGACATACATCTTCACAGCATCCCACTGCTTTTTCAGAAATACACAACACGTATGGTGGCCAGGCAGCAGTACATCTGACAAATATCTGGACATAACATCACACTAGGTAAATACACTGAGCTGCTAGGCATGTCACAAGCACTGTATAAACTACAGGCAGACTGCCGCAACACTGACCCAAGTTTCATATGGGGGAATACACATGTTATTGCAAATATAGCAGGCAGTACAGGCATGTAACAGCATGGAATAACAGACACCAGTGTGAAAGTGCATACCCACAGCCACTCTCAACCAGTCACAGTCACATTATCGTAAGCCTAATTAATAGTACAATATATGGACTGTGTGAACAAAACCATCCTCATATTTGCCACTCACACACTAACCCTACATTTACTGGCCCAATTCACAGTGTAGTCTGATGCCTGACTGTGGTATGGGACATGTCTCAGTCTGGACCTACAAACATATAAACTGATAGGGTACCAGAAACTGCAGTAGCATGCAATGTCAGACAGAACAGGACCAAGAACACTGACATCTACCACAGTCTGTAAACAGGCCAAATAACATATTCACCATACACTGCGGCACAATACTGGCATTCTGCCAACAATCACCATACGTACACAGACCTCACTACTGTACAGACTACAACAGAATGTTCAGGTTTTGTCCTCAAATATAAGGTCTACTATACATAACATGTCTGGCAGTCTGATATATTACTGGCATAATTATCAGGAATTATGTCAGTAAATAATGATATACTGTATATATGCATCCCTTACTTCATGACATATGGACAAAGGGTGACAGACTTGGGGACAGAGGCACAGACACAGGGCCAATATTGACATATTGCTGTGATAAATTAAGAAAATTGCTGGTGTAACAGAGTTTGTTGTACTATATCTCTTCTGAGAGATATGAAGTCAGTAACACACATGGATGTCACCATTTACTAACTGCAATCATCAGAGTATGCTTATGCATTTCTAAAGACAGGAAATGTGTAACACACTGCATGTAAGACTGCAAACTCTGGCCAGTCTGCAAATAGCCCTACAGGTGAGAATTTCCTCAACCACATAACATTGGCACGCCAGAATTTAAATCAATGCAGAACAGTCATATCCACATAAACCCTGTTAAACCAACATTACTTCAAATGTAGAACAACAATACTTACATTCTGTCCCCATGTCTGCAACATCCCCTCCTGTTTGTTGGCCTATCTCCACAGTGTATGTTGTAAGAGGTATTTCCAACTACCCTTTGTGATGCTGTGTGTCAGACACCCACATGAAGTCCTGCTCACAGTGAAGTAAAAGGGCCAACACCCACATGAAGTGCTTAGTTATATGAGTGTGTTTCCATGCAATTGGGTATAAGAATGATAACACAGCTGTTCCACATGCAATTAGCAAGTGGGGGACTCCAATATATGAAGAGTCCATCAGCTGATCAAGACATTAACTACAAAAGTCAAGCTGCTGCCTCTGCAAAACAGATGTATTTTTCCACATCTACTAGAGAGTGAGAGAGAGAGAGACAGAGAGAGAGACAGAGAGAAAGTAAGAAAGGAAGGGAGAAAGAGCCAAGTGTGTTTGTGTATGAACCGTGGGTGTAGAGTGGTATCTGGGTATTATAACGGTTGCCTATATTGTTTATTAATCCAAACTGTCACATAGTAATTGCACATGGCAGTACACATTTATGGCTGTGGATTGTCTACAACAACCTCTACAGTGTTTGAAAACTGTTGGTCTTGTAATGTGGACATTGGGACATATAGGTCTTCAATATAATAATATAGCAAACCCACACTGCAATGGAGCCTGTCATTACCCAATCACCCCAACGGAATACTGATGACACACACACAAACACTTACCAGTACCAAGTTTCAACCCCCTACCTGGCTTTATATTGCTATTACAATGTTACTCAGTTATTGCATGCGCCACTGAGCTTACATAATGAAGAGGTCTCCAAAGGTATCCTTGAAGATGAGTGACATCACACACACACACACACACACACACACACAAACATACACCTTATCACAGTTCTCAGGGCCAGGATTAGAACCCCTACCTATCTAGTTTGTTACGCTACAGTATTATGCAGTAATCACATGCACCACAGTGGATACACACACACACACACACACACACACACACACACACACACACACACACACACACACACACACACACACACACACACACACACACACACACATTTGCCAGTACTGAGATGCATAGGTCCATTGCTTCACAGGTGTGTAGTAGGTGAATGGGCCTGAAGGCTGTACAAGGCTAGGCAAAGGGAATAATTTGGCATCAGGCCACATGACAATAGTCTCCAGTGTGGCTCAGGGGTGTAGTCCCTGGAGTGGTCCCCAGGGGTGGGTATTGTATTCCCCATCCACTCATCTGGGTTACTACTGTGAGTGGCCAGTGATGTGCACTGCTTCCCATGTATGTGATCTATATTCCATAACATGGACAGTGTCTGGGTTGTGCACATGTCCCACACGCATGTTCTTTGACATGTGGAAGTGTACTTGAGGTCTCTGGGGCATGTTGTGTGGACAGATTGTTACCTTCTGATGTAGCATTCCTGACCTCATTTAGTGAGACCTGGCTATGGAACTGAGGTTGTGCTTGCACCTACATTGACAGCATGATACAGGTATTCAGTGAAGTTAGTGGTGTCTGTCCATACAGAGCATGTGTATAAGGCATGGTATTCCCTTTGTGGCTTACATTTGTAGACTCTACAGTTGTTGCAGGTGTCCAGTGGGGAACATAGCAAAAGGGCTACTGTAAGCATTTATTTGCCTACTGAAGGGATGGAACAGGGTGCCATGTCATTTTACTTGCTGGATAACACACAGTCAGGAGATGCAACACATCACAGTATTTTCTGATGTCAGTGGCACTGTTGTGGTCAACAGACATGTAAGTCCACTACAATCACACCGCGGTTACTATCTGTGAGGCAATATGCAGGGAACAACCAATATAGTGGTTGTTGCCTAGCCAAGTGTCTTTGTGTATGAGACATGGGTGGAGAGTGTTCTCTAAGTAATAGAAGGGTTGCCTATATTGTTCAACAATCCATAATGTTACATGTAGGGCTATGGATTGTCTACACCAGCCTCTTTGGTGTTTGACTTCTGTTGTCCTTGTAAGGTGAACATTGGGACATATACCAGGTTCTCAACATAATAATTTAGCAAAACCCACCCCACAATGGATTCTGTTATTACACAATCACAGCAACCTCCACACAGGATACTGATGACAGGCACAGACACACTTGCCAGTACTGAAATTCAAACTCCTACCTAGCTATGTATTGCTACTATAGTGTACCACATTTATCACACATGCCACAGAGCTTATAGGACAGATATTGTCCCAAGGTACTTCTAAGGTGAGGAATATCACCAGCCCTTGTAAATACTGGCATTGGGTGATATAGTGGGGGAGAGATCCCAAAAATAATTTTACCCTAAACACACATTTACATTTGCCAGGGGTGAGGTTCAAACCTATATCTAACAATCTTTATGGACAGTTATGTTACGCATTTACCACATGCACCACTACCCTGACATGGTTTAGGATTGGCAATAGTTACTTCTAAGGTGGATGAAACCTGCAGGACTTCTAAAGTCAGGCTCTGAGCTATGTACTGGGTGTAAATGGGGCAGAAATCTTTGAGATACACACATACATATGTACACACACAAACACTTGCCACAGGTGGGATTCAAACCTATACCTGTGTAGTTACTGCTACTACATTGTTCCGCATTTATGGTATGTGCCATAGAGCTTACCTGTTGGAGAACTCTCCACAGGTATCTTTGAAGGTGACTAACATCAGCAGCAGTGCTAAAGGAGGGGTAAGCGGAAAGTAGTAAGTGTGAATGTCCATAATATCAGGTATTATCAAAGACTCATACACTCTTTCACACAAACATACACAGTTTCACAGTTGCCATGTCTGGGAGTAGAACTCCTACCTAAATAGTATGTTACACTATAGCATGATTCAGTTATCATAAGTGCCACAGAGATTATGGGCTGGCCTTTGTCCAAAGGGTTATTTCAAGGTGACTGACATCAGCAGGCTTGCTAAAGTAGGGCAATGGGAGGTGTAGTGAGTGTGAATGGCCTCACAATCATTCATCTCCACACACACACACACACACACACACACACACACACACACACACACACACACACACACACACACACAGTTTCACAGTTGCTATGTCTGGGATTAGAAGTTCTACCTAACTAGTTTGTTACACTATAGCATTACACAGTTATCACAAGCACCACAGAGCTTATGGGGCTGGCCCTTATCCAAAGTGTTATTTCAAGGTGATTGACATCAGCAGGCTTGCTAAAGTAGGGCAATGGGAGGTGTAGTGACTGTGAATGGCCTCAAAATCATTCATCTCCATGCACACAAACATACACACATACAGTTTCCCATTTGCCATGTCTAGGATTAGAACTCCTACCTAACTAGTATGTTACATTATAGCATTACGCAGTTATCCCAAGTGCCACAGAGCATATGAAGCTGAGACTTCACCAGAGGGTTATTTCAAGGTGACTGACATCAGCATGAGTGCTAACATTGGCAGCACAATTATCACAAGCACCACAGACACTATAGGGCTGAGGGCTACCAAAAGCAATGTCGACAGTTGTTGATATCAGCACATCATGTGATATTGGCCAATTGGATGTGTGGTGGGTGGGACAGGCCTCATGATGTAAATCTCCCTGTCACTGTCTGTCTCTCTCTTCCCCACATCTCTGTGTGTGTATGTTTGACATAGTATAGTGTGTTGGCATTGGATATGTGTGAGTATTCCTATTCAATGTATGTGCAAAACATGAATGGTGTGCAATGTGATGTGTGTGCACAGCATCTGCGACTGACAGATATGTATATTTCATGGTTTACTATTAAAATTTCGAAATGAACTCCATCGACTGTACTATTGTCGAACACGGAAGTTCGAAAAACGGTAATATCGATGACAAAAAAACAACCTAGGAACGGGTTTTAACATGGGTCAAGATAGGGGAGATGTTTGTAGTTTGGAATAACACTGAACACCTATCTCGACCCATGTTAAAACCTGTTCCTAGGTTTTTTTTTTGTCATCGATATTACCATTTTCGAACTTCCGTGTTCGACAATAGTTCAGTCGACAGAATTTGTTTCGAAATTTTCATAGTAAACCATATTTCACTGTTGTTGTCAGACATGGGCTTCATTTCTCTAGGTGTAGGAACATGCCCAGTATGACCTTCTGTATTGAGTGTGTGAATCCATTCCAGGTAGGTTGTACTCTAGTTCAGGATTTAGTGTTCTACACCTACAGCTAGCTACCTGTTTCTGCAGGATATCTGTAGATAAGTTGACAATACGGAGTCACAATGGGCGAAAGATAGTGGGATACTGCAACTATTGTGTCTGTGCTGCTTGTATTACATGATTGGTGTTAGCAGAGATATTCAGACATATGTACTGTTTTACACTGTGATGTATTATGTCATCAACTGCTGACAGATATACTTATTTGCTCACAGTTATTTCCTGGGAAATTCAAGATGAATTAAGCTGTGTCTGGTATTGTAGTCTGCAGTCTACATATTCTTGCACACTCATGCCATTCTGGAGGGATAGCTGCAGACACTTGCTGATGGGTCTGTGTAAATGGTCCAGCACCTTGGTACTGTGGTGGCTGAGGATCTCCTGCTTGTACATATACTGATGTAACAGAATGGCCATATCCTGCTGTGGCCATACCTCTCAGCTGTACAAATTCACCCAAGTTACCCAGAGACAGGGCTCATATATCTGGTTAGTTCCCCTTCACATTGTGGTTTATGAGCAGGTTTGTAGCCACCCATTACTGAGTTTGCAGGCAGGGGTAGTATGGGTACACATCAGAGTTTCAGAATTCACACAGTCCATGACGGCCATGCTTCTACACTCCCCAACTCTGTTATTCTATCCTCTTCCTAACATTATGCGAGTGATATCTGAGAAGTATCCCTATAGTTGTCCCTTCATCCCAGTGGTATTTAGGGGTTGGTCCACAGTTCATGCAGTAGGACATGGTGGGCATGTTATTAGGATTTGTCAATATGGCTTTGCATTTGTGTTCTGTTAACTGGTTATATTGTTAGTTGGGACCCCATGAGATAACATACATTGGCAGTCTGGGTGAGGCACAGGCCTTTGACAGAGGACTGTAGGGAATTTGGTAGTGATGCAGGCCATCTGTAGCAGGCCAGTGCATTCTGTCACTCCTACATTCCCAGGCTGAGAGCCACTGGATTCTCCTGGGGTGACAGGGTAAGTGTGTGAGGTGTTAATGGCAATAGTTCCTGTCCATAGTAATCCATTGGTCTGGATGCTGGCAGGTTGGTGCTTACAACTAGGGATACACCTGCATGGGACACCTCTTCAGCATGCTGCATTCTGTGGGTATTCCCATACAGAAGTGGGGGTCATACTGTACTCATTCCCAACAGCAGGGATATGACCTGTGATAAACCTGTGGCTGATGGTGGGGTGAGCTGAGTGCATGTGTGCTATGGAAGCTTCTTGCAGCTGACTCACAGATATACCTGGGACATTCACCTTATGCTGCCTTGTGTGGGGGCATAGGCAGTCTCTCATTACTTCATAACTGTGCCTTTTGTGGTCTGCCAGTGATTGGCCAGACTACACCAGTATTCCATGCTACATAGATAACTAATGTGCTACTAACCTGTATGCACAATTCCAAAGGTGTGTGCAGTTGACAGTTACATTTTATGTACTCTGTCTAGGGTACTTCCACCTGAGTACTGTGTGTATGTCTGGGCCCACATTCATAGCATGTCCATCTTTCAGATGGTGACAGATATTGACATCTGGACAGTGAGTATGGATGACTGCTGAATTGGGTATTGCTGAGATGCATTGTGGCTGCACTGCAGCTGTCAGAACATGGCTCTGTCATCAACAGTACTGGGCATAGGCCACCGAGACACAACTCTTCATGCCTACATGCTGACCACTTCCACACAATATAGAACATACGACAACTTAACACACGGACCCCTGCATATTGTACACATGCAATAATCTATCCTGTAGATTGGGCCAGCTCATGTAATCTGTGCTCCACTATTAAACTCACATGTACATGTTACTGCATTTCTACATAGGATTGTGGGGATGGCACACCTGACAACTGTAAACATTTGCTATGGCTTCCATTTTGTTTTATATTTTGACCTGTCATGCAGACTAGAGGCACATGAGTAGAGTACAGATCTTAGGTTTTATTGACCTACATTTCAGTTTCAGACTTCTTACCCTTCAGAACTAACATACAACTGCCTGACATGTTGTAGTCTGCCTGTGTAGGTCTGGAGGGGGACTGTTCACCATTGCCATCAATTGGAGGCCTTAGCACAGCCTTTCTTTATGGCCATCTACATCTGTCCTGCTGGCTGAGGCTGGTGTTGGGTATGTGAGCCTCACTGACATGCATGTGTGTGTCCTATGGACACAATATTTGTTATGGATTCCATTCTGCCTATATAGGTATCCACTATCTGCTGCCATCCCATTCAGCCACTCATTTCCCTTGCATGCTCACATCAATACCATAGATACAACTAGCAGAACATACTACTCCATTCAGCAATTGATAGGAAGAGTGACTTACCTTGTGGCTGTGCCAGTATTGAGGATGGTGCTGAAGGGCTGACTATGTTGGATGCACATAGTACACTCTCTATACATGGTAAAGCACAGGTAGTGTCCTGTTTGGCATCCCTTTTACTGTAAGTGTGAGTCAGAGAGAGGTGTCATTCCCTGGGTTCCTACCATGTCAGTGTATGTGCTATGCGTTGCCTCTTTGCCAAAGCCTGGGCATACTGCCTCTTTCTGTCTACGTGGGCAGACTCAGGTTCCTCCTACTCTGAGTCCCTCTGTGCCTGTGATGGCCTTGGCAATGGTGGGAGGCTGTGTGGCCCTGCCCCGTGCTGTTCCTGCTGCAGCTGTTTCCACAGGATCATATTGTGTAGCATGTCACATACAATTAAAATTTGTGTAGACGTAGCTGGAGTACTACAAGGCTCCACTGGATATGTCCAGGCACTGGAACCATAACTTGAGCATCCCAAACACTCGCTCTATTATGATTCTGGTTTGTGTGTGTGGCTCATTATGGAGTTTTTGTTCGGGTGTGTGTGTATTTCTGATGGGTGTCATCAGCCACTCCTCCAGTGCGTACCCAGCACCCCCCACTAGGTGGCCATATGGGATGTCCCCACTAGCAAATGTCTGGTACAGATGTGTCGTATGCCAGATGTGGGAGTCGTGATAGCTTCCAGGGCTGCCAGCATACACATTTAAGATAATGCCTTGGGCATAGCACATGATCTGGCAGTTGATGGAGGGGAAGCTCTTGCGGTTTATTTAGACTCCACCCCACTCACCAGGTGCTGCTGTGATGTGTATGTGCGTGCAGTCTATAGCACCCACTACCTTAGGGTTTTCTGCTATTTGGTGGAAGGGATGCATATTGCTGGTCAACGCCTCATGGGTGTTGAGGAAATATATGTGCTCACTCACTAGCATGTGCTGACATGGCATCCAGGAACTGGTGGAGTACCCTGGATGCTGATGCCTGTGAGATCTCCATGATATCCCCAGTTGGCCTTTGGAAGGTACCTATGGCTAGTATTCTTAACGCTACACATACCTTGGTATCCACTGGGATGGGTTTCCCTCTGTTGGTTCTGTGTGTGAGGCATAGCTGGCACAGCTCAACAATTTGCTGTAAAATACCCCTGTCTACCCTATAGAACTCCACTATCTCCAGCTCATGTAGCCCCTGATAGGTTACCCTTGGTCTGTACACTCTTCTCCTCCTTACTGTGTGATGGTCATCAGCATTCACATCCTCACCACCCTCAGTCTCTTCCACATATTGATGTATGAGAGCAACAGCAGCCCCTAACATTTTGTTAGTTTAGTCAGGTAAAATTTCCCTGTCTGTGTACACCAGTGGTGTAGAGTTTGTGGGAAAAACCAGAGTGAAAGGTGCTTGTATAGTTTATAGTAGTGTGCTGCGCTTGGCTGCTGCCTGTGTAATTGGCTGATTATGATACATTTCACCTGCCAGCTATGCTAGTTCTCCTTGATTGGATTCCTACTGCTGTTTTCCCTTCCCACTGTCTTCCTGTTTAAGGCCCGAGGCATGCTGTGCAGACCCAATGCTCAGATATGAACAGAGCTACTATTTCCTGTGTTTTTTTTTTTGTTTAAAACCCAGTGCACACCACACACACCAGTTTAGGCAATGTAAATACTGCTAGGCAGTCTCAGATACACCCCCCCTTCCTAAGCTGTGCTTAGCTAAGGGCAAACACGGGCCACAGAGCTCCAATAAGCTTACAGCATGCATGACACTCCTCCTTATGAGGTCATCTGCCTCTTATACTTATACCATGGTGTTGCTGTACCTACACAGTTGGGTGCAAGCTAACAGTGAAGGTAAATCTGTGATTCAGTATCAATGCCCTCATTTGCATAAAGCAGAATGCTAATTCATAGTTACCACACTCACACTGAGCCTTTCCCCTTAGCAACCACTATTTCCTGGTATTGTTGTCTTGTACATGCCATTGACTATCATGGTAAAATGCTGATTTGGGTTTAAAAGCTTATTTCTAACTTTTTTTCTTATTTTTGGCTGATCCCATTTGTGCACTGCTAACCTACGCTTAAACGGTCGAAATCGACCAAAAAGTTATTTTTTATAATTTTGCAACTATTTCCCATGGCAATGGCCATATATTTGACCATTGGCATGCCTAACACATTGAATACATGCTTTCTTTGGAGCTGTCATGCCTCCATTTTGTAATTTGCAGAAATGTATTCTGTTAGTAACTGAATACATTTCTGCAGGTTACACTATTCCTGCACAGATGCCTGCCTGCTTCCTGGATTGCTAATTCACCTCATTTGCATGGTTTTCACCAGCAAATGGGGTAATTAGCATAGAGCAGTGGTGTCCATGCAGGAATAGTGTAGGAGCGCTCGTGCACATCCAGTGAGCTCATTCCTGGATCGCTCATTGGCCATATTGCATGCAGCAGCTTTTGTAGTATTCCTGCACACCTTGCAAAGCTTACTGAAACCTGGGACAATCTATAATGAAAATAATTGTTTTACCAAAAAATCTTCTGTGTTATTCAATCATCATGTTTACCTCCATCTAAACATGTATTAAAGAATTGAATACAGCAATTTTAAAATTTCTTTGGTTCCCAAACAAACCAAGAAACATACTAGACATTGTTTGTGTTCCAGAAGAAATTACTGTACCTTCAAGTCAAGTTTTACCACCATTGATGTGTAGTGATCATGGGGTTATAAAGGTTAATTTGTTGCTAGATAATTCTGCCACACTGAAATCCAAGCCAATGCACAGAAGGTTAATTACAGATTATATGGAAGCAAAACAGTCACTATGTGAAACTAACTGGAGTGAGGTGTTCAGTGGAAAAAATGCAGATGGAATGTGGAAAGTTTTGAAAGAGAAATTGTTTGAGTCAAATAATCAAAAAAATGTTTAACATCAGGATCTCGGCATACAACATCAGGCGGATATATTTCCATAAGAACAAGATATCTGATTAAGGTGAGAGACTAAAATATAAGAAATGGAAGAGAGATTGAACTACAACTTTGAAAACTGAAATAAACAAGCTGGACAAACAGATTGAGCATAGTGTAAGACAAGGTCAAGAAAAAATTGAAGAAAATTTATATAAAGATATTGAGCATAACAGGAAACCTTTTTATAAATACATAAGATGTGGAAGGACTAAAGACACACAAACTGATAAACTGTGTGCAGATTCTAAAATGTATTCTCAGACACAATACATTATAGATATATTTACAAAATCTTATGCAAAACCGTTTGGCTCTACAAAGGGGGTGGTAAGTTATCCTAGTGACATCCAGGTAACCCCAGATACTGGAATCAAATTAGATTATATTGAAAAAGAACTGTGCAAACTGGACCCAAACAAAGCACAGGGAGAAGACGGAATTAGTAATAATGACCTGAGAACACTTCAGCAAGAACTTAGAGTACCATAATATCTATTATTCACTAGGTCATATAAATATGGGGAGATTCCTCATGATTGGAGAGATGTGCTTATTAAACCTGTCTTTAAGGGAAAGGAGAGTAGGACAAACCCAGCGTCATATAGACACTTACGTCTACTTTCATGTTGTGGAAAAATAATGGTGAAGGTAATACTGGATAAGTTATTGTCAGAACCGGATAGGTTGGGACTTGAAACCATATATCAGCATGCCTATGTTGAAAACAGATCTGTTATCATTTGTAACATGATGTTCTATAAAAATATAATAACAGCTATGAATGAATAATTGTGCTGTGATGTAATTTATATTGATTCAACTTCAGCATTTGACAGGGTTATACACTTAACACTGATAAATAAATTAGTACAACTAGGTATCGATGCACTCTTGATAAGACGAATAGCTGCATGGCTTATAAATAGGATGTTGCAAGTATCATACAGCAACAAGACAGATGAAATCCTTGGTTACAGTCAGGATGTCCCATAGGGCTTTGTCCTAGGCCCTTACTTGTTTAGATTGTATCTTTCAGACTTAACTTTTTCATCTGAGCTGTTCTAGTCTATATTCAGATGACCTGAAATTAGGTAAACTGATTACATGTGTTACAGATAAGGCATGTCTACAAAATAACTTGACTAAATTGACCATTTTGGAACAGGTGAATAATATGCTGATAAATACAGCAAAAACTAAGCATATGAGATTTGGGAGACATAAACTGAAAGGCGAATATTTAATACAGCACACAGTGATTGAAATTGTAGACTCATTTAAGTACCTGGGTATATGGGTAGATTCAGCTATGAGTTTTTCTAATAATATCAACCAATTGGTTAGTGACAGTTATAGAATTATAGGTTGTATAAAAAAAGATTTATAAAGTCTAGGAAATGAAAAATAATGAAGTCATTGTTTGTTAGTTACATTAGACCCAAACTTGAGTATGGAATAACAATATGGAAACCCTATAAGAAAACAAGCATGAGTAAACTGGAAAGAGTACAACAGAAATATATCAAGGCTATCCATGGATGTGGAAATTTAAGTTATTATGAAAGACTAAAATATCTGAAAATGCCAGGTCTTTGTGATATAAAAAAATGAGACCACAATAAATCATTTCAAAACTTTTTCCACCTTTCATGTGACCTATAACCTGTACAATTCAACTGAAAAACAAACAAATCTGTTAGGGGAAAATATAAAATAAAAAAATAAAAAAATCTACATTAACACTGGTTGCATACCCTTAAAGTAATACTTTGTTGTGTGTGCACACCCTTAAACTAATACTTTGTTGTGCATGCACATCTTTAAACTAATACTTTGTTGTGCATGCACATCTTTAAACTAATACTTTGTTGTGCATGCACATCCTTAAACTAATACTTTATTGTGCATGCACATCTTTAAACTAATACTTTGTTGTGCATGCACATCTTTAAACTAATACATTGTTGTGCATGCACATCCTTAAACTAATACTTTGTTGAAGCACCTTTTGATTTAATTACAGCATTCAGTGTTCTTGTGTAGGAGTCTATCAGCATGGCAATATTTGCCCACTCTTCCTTGCAAAAGTGCTCCAAATCTGTCAGATTGTGAGGGCATCTCTTGTGCACAGCCCTCTTCAAGTCACCCCACGGATTTTCTATTGGATTTAGGTCTGGGCTCTGGGCCATTCCAAAACTTTAATTTTCTTCTGGTGAAGCCATTCTTTTGTTGATTTGGATGTATGCTTGGAGTCATTGTCGCGTTGAAAGCTGAAATTCCTCTACATCTTCAGCTTTCTAGGAGATGCCTGAAGGTTTAGGGCCAAAAGTGACTGGTATTTGGAACTGTTCATAATTCCCTCCACCTTGACTAAAGCCCCAGTTCCAGCTTAAGAAAAGCAACCCCAAAACAAGATACTGCCACCACCATGCTTCACCAAGGGGATGGTGTTCTTTTGGTGATGCAAAGTGTTGCTTTTGCGCCAAACGTACATTTTGGAATTGTGGCCAGAAAGATCAACCTTGGTCTCATCAGACCATAACACATTTTCCCGCATGCTTTTGGGAGACTTGATGTATTGTTTTGCACATTTTAGCCAGGACTGGATGTTTTTCTGTGTAAGAAAAGGCTTCCATCTTGCAACCCTACTCCATAGTCCAGACATATGGAGAATAAGGGAGATTTTTGTCACATGTAGTACACAACCAGTACTTGCCAGAAATTCCTGCAGCTCCTTCAGTGTTGCTGTAGGTCTCTTGGCAGCCTCCCTCCCTTCAATCTTGTCTTTTCAGTTTTGGAGGGACATCCCAGTTCTTTGCAATGTCACTATTGTCCCATATTTTCTCCACTTTTGATGACTGCCTTCACTGTGTTCCATGGTATATCCAATGCTGTGGAAATTTTTTGTACCCTTTTTCTGACTGATACCTTTCAACAATGAGATCCCTTTGATGCTTTGTAAGCTCTCTGCGAACCATGGCTTTTACTGTAGCAGGCAACTGTGTAAATGTCAGGAAAACCCTACTAGGACAGCTGAACTTTATTTAGGGTTAATCAAAGTCTCTTTAATTGATGGCAGGTGTGTACCCAAGAAGACTGAATGCTGTAATTAAATCAAAAGGTGCTTCAACAAAGTATTAGTTTAAGAGTGTGCACACACAACAAACTATTAGTTTAAGGGTGGGCACACTTATGCAACCAGCATATTGTACTTTTTTTATAGTTTTTCCCCTAACAGATTTGTTTGTTTTTCAATTGAATTGTACAGGTTATAGGTCACATTAAAGGTGGGAAAAGTTTTGAAATGATTTACTGTGGTATCATTTTTTTATATATAAAAAAAACTGGCATTTTAACAGGGGTGTGTGAACTTTTTATATCCACTGTATCTAAGAGGAGATCTTATTCAGGTATATGGAGCATTTAGTGACAACTACCTCTGAGAATGTTTGGAGTTAACAAAAAGTACTAGAGAATCATCAGACAACTTATATAGAAGTGTACTAATTTGTTCTTTCACAGAGTAGCTGATGCATGGAACAGACTACCAAATTACACTAAAGCAAGTACTAGTTTATTTTTAAGAACAGCCTGGGTACTTATTATGGGAACAAGTGTTTTGGTATATTGACAAGCTAGAAGGGCATTAATGCCCATGCTTGAAGTATTTGTATGTATATATGTATGCATCTAAGAATTGCCTTAAATTATCATATACAGGACTGGACAGTTGGAGGGATTGGACTTCCAGATCTGGATTTATATTCTTTATCATTAGGTATAAAAACAATATCTCTTTGGATAAATAATATTTACACAGCCAGGTGGAAAGATTTTCTAGGATGCCTTTTCATAAAATTCAAACATAATATAAACTGTAATCATAATCTGACTTCACAATAGTTGACATTGGTTGCTAAAAGATTACTTTTCAGAAAGGAGTCACCAGACAACTGACTTTTAATTTTTTTTCTACTATATTAAATATCTTTAGAAACTTAATTTATAGAAATCCAACATATAAGGCATGAATTTTTCTTCTTTTCCCTATAGCATACACTCAAAATAATATTTTCACTTCAAAGTTAGACACAATGATAACATTTAAAGGGGAAAAATCTGATACATTGTTTTCAATTAATGAATAATAAAAACTGCATTTTGTTGATTATATCATAAGTAAAAATGATTTAAGCAAAGATATGTGTTTGGATATACATTCTTGCAGACAATATATAGAATGTAAAATTAAGTTAAAGCGAACAAGGGTAACAGATGTTATTCCCAAATTAGTTGAATTTTTAATATTATTAATACAACAAAGCATACTAGGAGAGCATCTTTTATCCAAATTATATAGAGTGATTATATAGTGGTGAGAAAAGAAACAAAAAGTTGCAATGACAATTATTGGAACTATTTTACTCACATTAATAACAGACATCCAGATGAAGAGGATAAAAAATCATTTTTAATATCTTCTAAACAGACAGCTTCTCTTATATGGAATGTAAATTCTTGTATAGATCTTTTATCACATCTCACAGAATTGAATTAATGTTTAAAAATAAGTTTTTGGAGATGTAAACAGGAGCTTAAACAGATTGGCACCACATATTCTTAGACTATGTTGTAGTTACACCTTATTTGGGACATTAATCATTTTTATAGGTTTTATTTGGGGACAGTTTTGTTTTATTTAAGTCATTAATTATTTTTAATACCCCTATTCCTGTTGGTGTTAAAAGAATGAAATACTCTCTTTTATGGTCCATTTTATCAATTGTGAGGAAAGTTCTAACCAAGAATTGGAAGAAAAGAAGCTATACCCCCTGTCAATGAATTTATAAATATTGCAAAATAACTATGTCATCTGGAAATTATCACCATTAAATCAAGATCTAGTAGAATCCCCTCCTGAACTTCTCTACTTGCAATCTAAACAGTCTATTCTCTATCTCAATAGCTCAGCACTTGCTCCTAAAGCATTTTTATATAGGTAAAGTACTTGTCTACTAAACAAAGTACTACATTAGCCTAGAATCCCCTTGAATACCCATTTCCCTATAGGTCCCTTCTGACTCAGTTACACAGCAAACTTTTTCACTTTTTCTAGCATGTCGAAGGGTCAGTTGCTAGCGTCCTCCTGTTCAGCTGGTGAATCTGGGCATCTTGAGGCAATGTTACAATTGCCTCATGTACACAGACAACCCACTCCTTCTCCCACAAAACACAAATACATGTGAGAGATGCAACTATATAGCCAAACTGGAGGCTGAGCTCTCTCAACTCAGGACTGGCAAGACCAGACAGGAGGAGAAGGAAACCACACACCACAAACCCAGTTTCACATAGAACTATCACAACTGCAAAACAAACACATAAACACACAAAGACATACTCGGAGGCACTGATCAAAAATCTACCAAAACTACAGAGGCCTCCAAAGCAGACACCCAAGCAACTGCCACCTCAAGACATAAGACATGCAACACATAGTTCTCAAAGTCAGTGTGCTAAACAGTCACAGCCCTTAAGGCCAAACACAATGCCAGACACACTTGTTATAGGTGACTCCATAGTCAGACACACTGACGTCCCTCTCACCAGACTGAACAGGCGCTAGAATCCGCCACATAACACAAGCACTCAGGTCACTCCACAGCAAGTACAAGTATGACTCAGTCATTGTCCATGCCGTGTGAGCGACCTGAGATACCTCCTGTACTACATGAAAAGAGACATAGAGGAGCTCTCAGATTATGTAGCCCAGGCCGGTATGACCCTGACCCTGAGCAGTATCCTACCCTCATCAAGAATGATGCCACAATACAGAGACAAAATGATCAGCTTTAATAATTGGCTTAATTACTGGTGTCATTCTAAGGGGATCCAATATATGTCTGCCTGGGATGACATGCTTGACAAGCCACGCTGGGGCGGCTTGCACCTGTCACCCTGGGCTTCCGGATATTGGCAAAGGCTCTTGCCACCTAGTGCCTTTTTGGCAAGGCTCAAATGATAAACCTACCACCCTAGAAAACAAAAATGGAGAAAAACTAAGGGTAATACTGTTCAATGCCAGAAGTCTAAACCTCAAGATGCATGCCCTCGAAGCCCTCCTCAGTATGGAGAACATCGATGTTTGTGCTGTGACTGAAACCTGGTTCAAGGCTCCTGAGAGCACCCCAGCACTATCAGGTTATACCTCATATCATGCGTTCCGCCCCAAAATCCGGACGAACCACAAAAGGAGGGTATCCATATTCATAAAGGATACCCACACCTCCAGGTTAGTGGCAACGCATCGGAGACCATCCAGGTGCAATTAACCATAGGTAAAACTGCCCTACAGTTTGTAACATGCTACAGACCACCTTCTCAAACTCAGGAAACCCACACAGCCTTCCTGAAGACACTGGAGAGTATAAATGTCTCTCCAAACACCATCATATTGGGTGACTTCAACTACCCAAACATAGACTGGGAACATTACTCAAGCCCCAACACCCTAGCCCAAAGGTTCATTGAGTTCATAAACTCAAACGCTATGGAACAACTAGTCACCATTCCCACAAGAGGAGAAAATATACTAGACCTGATCATCACAAACATGGGGACAAAATTCTCCACACCGGAAGTATATCCCTCATTGGTGAGATCAGACCATAAATTAATCTCACTGGAGATCCACATCCGCCCCCACCCCAAAAGACCACAGTGAAAAACTTCTCAAAAGCAAACTACACACTTCTTAAGACTGGAGTGGTATCCTTCAAGGCCCCCGAGCCAGTGGAAACCACAACCCACGCTGCTGAAACCCTTACAAATGCCTTCTCTGAGCACCTCCAGGAATGTATGGATCAAGCAATCCCTAATAAAATCAAGACCCTTTCCACTAAAGGCAGGCGCCGGTCTGGTGGACTCCAGCCATAAACAAACTCTACAACAAGAGCTACATGACAGAGCAAAATCCTTAAATGGGAAGGCATCTCTGATCAATACAAAACTACGATCACTCATAAAATCATCCAAGGCCAACTTTGAGAGAAAAATCGCTAATGACACAAAAGACAATCATAAAGCCTTCTTTAGCTATGTTAGAAACCTGGGTGGAAACTCCCAGATATGCTCAGAATTAGTCCAAAATGATAAAAAAATCACTGAACCCACAGACATTGCCAACATACTGGCAGACAGGTTCAGTGCAAATTTCTCCCTCCTCCCAAAAGGAGAAATATCTATCCCACCAGAGTCTAAACTCCCAAACATCTCAGATGCCCAGGTGAGAGCTGCTCTCTCTAAAGAAAAAAAACAGCATCAATGGGACCGGACGGTGTCCCCGGATGTATGCTACGAACTCAATGAGGAACTAAACCCACACATAAGGCTGCTGTTTAATCTTAGCCTTACTACAGGATACTGCCAAAGAATGGCGTCACGGCAACTGTGGTCCCACTCCACAAAGGCGGTGCTTCTACGGACCCTGGATTACCCCATAAGCAGCGAGCCTTGTCTGCAAAGCTATGGAGAGGATCATAATGGAACTCAGAAATAAAGACATTGGGGCCTACAGACACTGGATTCTACCCAATTTGGCTTTGTCAAGGCAGATCCTGCCTCTTGAACTTGGTCGAACTTTTGAAACAGTCACTAAGGCCATTGATGAGGGTAAGGCAGTTCACACAGCCTACCTTGACCTAGCAAAAGTGTTGACACAATACCCCACGGGCATCATAGAAAAGCTCACCAGCTTAGATGTAAACCCATATGTCACAACATGGGTTGCAAACTGGCTCAAGGACAGAACACACAGGGTTAGAGTTGCTGGTGCCATGTGTCCCACAGGGCTCAGTCCTGGGCCCCCTCTTGTTAGGCATTTATTTTTCTGAAGTGCAGGCAAACATAGGGGGATTGTGGTTGACAAAATTTGCAGATGACTGCAAACTGGGCACCATAATTGACACTCCATCAGACACAGACATCCTCCAGAAAGGTCTCATAGAAATGGATAACTGGTGCCAGAGCCATGGCCTTACGCTAAATGCCAAAAAATGTATAGTCATACCCTTTGGGAAAAACAAGGTAACCCCTAATTACCACATAGGTGGTAATCCATTAAACACAGAAGAAGTTATCAGGGACCTGGGGACCCAAGTTGACAGTAACCTCTCTTTTGACACTCACATTGCCAAAGTGGTTAGGAAGAACTTCTACATTGCCCACCTGATCATGAAGGGATTCACATCCAGATCAGGAGAGGTCATTGTACCCCTGTACTCTTCACTTATCAGACCAATGATTGAGTACAACGCCCCATTGAATGTACCTTACCCGACACCTGCAGCAGTTGGAAAGACGCCAAAAGTTCCTCACCAAAAGGATAAAGGGGCTCAAACATATGTCATACGATGCCTGACTGAAGAAACTCCAGCTCTATTCAGTCGCATACCATCTGCTCAGAGTTGATCTGTGCCTGACATACAAGGCCATGTCCAACCCGAATTAATGGACATGCTCCACCTCAAAAATCCAAATCCACCAGAGCCACGAGAGCAAGAGACTTAAACCTCAACACGGATATAAATAGGGCGTGCTGGAGGGACAGATTCATCACCCAGAGACTCCTACACTATGGAACAGAATCCCAGTCCATGTGAGGCAGAGCCCCTCACTGACTCTGTTCAAGAGAAATCTTGACAAGTGGATGGGAGATCATAGGTTTACCCCGGGAATCATCTCTGTATCACTGCTGGACAGAGGCACAGCAAATTAATGGGTATAGTATTCTCATCCTAAGGGGTGGTGAAAGCCACACACACTCTGGCTAGGCTTATAAATGCCCTAGGGCAGATAGCCTAGTATGATCCTATGAACCTATGAACATGGATAAATGTCAAGGAACAGCTTGATAACAAAAATAGCTAAACTCATATGACTTGTAATGTATAGGAATTTTTTGAGATTCTTCATTGTTAATAGACACTCTTGTAAGTGGTTGTTATTGTTTGGTATTGTTCCTATTATTCTTTTTTATGTTCACACATTTCTAAATACAATTATTGTAATGATCAATTTGTTTAGTTAAAATCGAATAAAAACTTTTTCAAAAGAAGAAAAAGTATGAGTTGCAAACTTACTTTTCAATAAATAATAAAGCATTTTTCTTTATGGTCATCTGATATAAATTTTAAGGCTCAGAGGCTGAGACTATATCATGATTAAAATACCCCAAAATGTGTATCTTTAAAGATATGTTATTCACATGTAGTAGATAAATCTTTGTTCAGATTGGAGCACATTATGAAGAATAGCTGACATGTACATGAAAAATATGACTAACAGGATGGGAGCTAAATAAAATGCAGGTAGTCTATATTTCTTAGGCTGGCATCTGTGTTATTATTCCCATATGAAAAATTTATGTGTGTGTGTGTGTGTGTGTGTGTGTGTGTGTGTGTGTGTGTGTGTGTGTGTGTGTGTGTGTATATCTGTTTGTAATAATGTCTGCATTTCTGAGTGTGTGTGTCTGTATGTGTATATGTGCTGAAAAGATTTTATCCTTTGTTGACCAGGTTAGTCTTACTAGGCTAGTAGCCTCTTTTCGGGGGAGACCAAAGGATGGCACACTGAGGAGGACAACAATCCTTTATGCTGCACTTCAGTGCTAGCATTCTATTGTCCTGTTCTACTTCAATAAGCACACAACACCGAATGACATTTGACGACCTTTATTAAACTTCCATAACATGATTGTTAACCAATAATTATAAATTTCAACCAAAACCATAACACAGATGATAATAACATGCATGGAAGGAAAACATAAAATAACCATAAGAGCAGCATAATCGCTCACCCTTGATAAGCAACGTCTCTCACTTGCTCACTTATCTTTGCACTAACAAGACAGCGTTACCCCACTCATCTTCAATTTATTCAATCACTACACCATCCAAATAAGCAGCTCAGCTTGCTTATTAACTTATCCAACAGAGCAACTACTCACTTTCCTTCCCAACTTATTGAAATGCACATCAACCACAAGAGGGGGAACAGGAGAAGGCAAGCCTGCCCCCTTCTCTGCCCACCAGTTTGACCAGGCTGTTTTTCCTCTCCCCAACCACTTCCAGCAAGCTAACCACCGGTAAGGCACTAGGTCAAACATCATTCGGTTTATGCATCCTCCCTAACCCAGCTAGATCCAAATCATTACCTCCTAACTCTATACATAACTCATAAAAAATAGCTGAGAACCTAAAACTGAAAACAAACCACTGACCCATCACCTATGCTAAGGTAGCAAACCATAACCTCATCACCTATCATACCTACTGTCATGATATAATTAAACCATACCACCCGATCACAGGAAGCCTTACAATGATACCAAATGCCTTACTAACCACTGGACCCACTACTAAGCCCACTGCCATTGAAACCATGCTGCGGCAACGGCATACCGCCATGCTACATTGCAACCCCATAGTACCACCCAATGAAAAAATGTATTTATTTTTTTTTTGCTGTCCAATGAATGTAATACCTCTCTTAAATCTATTTTAAATTGTATTTAATAAAATGCTAAGAGCACACCAACTACCCATTATAAACAATAGGGCACTTAAAACGCCATAATGGCTGATAGCACTATGACCTCAAAACACCACCATCATGGCCGGCATCACACACAACAAGCCAAAACAGGTAAAGCTAACTCAACACAATATACCAACAAACTAAGGAATACCTGATGCCACCAGATCACAGAAGGTGCATGCCACACTATTACTGTCCAGGATGTAGCGAATAAACCCAACTCAGTCTCTCCTGAAACTGCAGTAACTCAAAGCTGAGTCATCCTATCAACCCCCGACATCTAGATTACAAGCCTAATTTACTTAATGCAACCCGCTAATCCCCTACCCCCGATGTCTGCCACACTATCTGATCGCTTCCAAAGAAGACCCCCACTACCCGTAAAACAGTGTAAAATTCAACACTGGTTCTCTTCCTTTGCTGCTAATTTTTGCTTTTCAACCTTGGTGCTCCCCGCATAAGATCAAACCAAACAACATTACCATGTGACAGCAGGTAAGAAAAAAACATAAACCAAGCAACTCCATATTCAGCTGCACTGCCGGCAACCCATGACCTTTTATACCACTCCATCAGCTGAATCCTCATCACCTTCTACTCTCACCTGTCGAGTCCACATTTCTTCAATCCTCAAACAATACCAACTCTGCATGTCCCCATTTGCACTCAGTGATCTGTAAAAGAAAATACTGTAAGTATACCACACACGCATAATCCAAATTCTTAATGACCATTAAGCACCCCCAGTGGCATATCTCATTCATCATCTGCCTAAAATGCAGACACTTCCATGTGCAGCAGCCCCCCTGAAAATTAAGATGTCCTAACAAGATCTCCATAAAATAACCTCCCAATTCACATAGTAACGTTACAACAGATACCCATATGAAATAAAACATTGCATAACAAGTCTTATTCAATAAATAAAAGTATCGCTCTTTTACAACAAAAGAGTTCTCAACAAAATAGCAATTAAACAAAGAAAATGAATGCCATCCCCACTCCTGCTACCACATACTGTCATTTCATGAACTTCCATTTCCTAAACTAACCCCCACAACAAAAACTTATCTTCAACATCCCTCCAATCGTCCTTCCTGACAACCCAAAAACCGTACACCGACCCCCGATTATGCTCCCTAACCCAACACCTCCTGCCCTCTTGCCACATTTATAAACAAGTGCTAATCCCCCTGAACAAACCTATATGAAACCCATCCCAAGGCACCACAATGGTAAAGAAATATACCCACTTGCTAACCCTTACCTGAAAAGACCCAAACAACCAATCCCCATAAGTATGCCCTGACTCACAGCTCCTGCTACACACTCACATACCTGCAATACTCATCAAACCCTCCTACTCTGAAAGCCGTACATATAACATACCACCTCCTATTAGTCCCAGGAAATAAATAATGAACAAACTAACTAAATGCCTTACTTAAACCTTCTAGTACTACATAGCCAACAAAGGACCCCACCCACAAAGCTCCATCCACCCCACCTAGTTTAAAGTCATACATAGGCTCCTACACCTATTGTTATCAGCCCAAGGCACAAGTCAAATGTTGTACACAAGGGGAACATTTGTCACAGCTTTGAAACAAACCACAAATACACCTCATAGGTTCATCAGATAACCCAGTAAACCAAATGCCATAGATGGTGCAAGTAGCACTTGGATAGCTTGTGAAAGCCCCCACTGGCCAAGATTTAGTAGGTTCATTTAGCCTTGTCACCCATACAACTACAGCACTCACAGCAAAATCCTCCACCTGAGAAATAACTAAATCTTTGTACCAAAACCTTCCCACAGAGAGCAGTAACACACGTAACCAATCTAGCAATGTCCTACCATATGTTGCACTTATAAGAGGTACCCCAAACTCCTGTAGCAACCCTTAATCTTAATGCAACCTGCCACCTCATCAACTTGAACACGACCCATACCACTGTCATATTAAATAAAGGAAAATGAGCACTAATCAACAACTCTCACTAATCATATTCTGAATGAATTAAAACTCCAAATACTCAACATCCCCAAATGTTCCTCCTTCCTGCCATCCAATAACCCACAACCAACTCACCCAAATCATAGCCCCCAACCCAACACCTCCCATAACATTTGTAAGCAATGGTAAAATGCCACCAACAAAATGTTCAGTTCCACACATATCCCACAAAACATCCACAACCCACAATGCTCCATCAAACCCTATCTTTGAAAACCTCATAACAGCACAAAGCAGAAGTTAAATGGTACACATGTCACTTGCGCTAAAAACACTACCTGATATGTAACAGCAATACCTGATTGAGGGACAGATTTGCCTCCCAGAAAATACCACGGTTAGAACAAACTCCCACTACCTAGCAAAAAACACCTCCTTAGCTCTCTACAAAACAAATGGATGGATAACAAAAATTCACCCCAGATGTTCCATGCATATCCTTCTTGCATGACAATAGAAGCAACCTGGAAACCAGAATTAAATTTGGCTAGCTTGCAAGGGCCCTAAAAACATTAACCCCTTAGCTTCTTATGATCCTATGATTACTGTGATATCACACCACCTGTGAAAACCCCAGACCTTATAAACAATGCCCAGCCCTACAATACCCTACCCCAAACAGACCTGCAACTCAACTAGCCCCTACACTATCTCAAACCGCTGAATAAAAATTACCTACGACCTCATTGTGCACCCCTCCAACAATCAACATCCACTCAAGCAGAAAACCCATTACCTTTCAAATTCACCTCTATCAGGGCAGTGACCGTTGCTCACTCAGTGGTGGCCCATCTCTAACCTCATCGTGCACCACCCAAGGGACTGGGGTATCCATTGAAACAGCCTCCATCACCTATCAAATCCCCTTCATTCCGGTCACCAACCGATGCCCATTTAAGTTCCAAACTTCTGCAATCTGCAACAGAAAACAAGTTAAGCAGCTTGCCTTTACAAAAATGCAAACACCTTATCACTATAACCCCCCCTTTTAACATCAACCGCAAGTTATCTGTCAGCTACGAAAAAACCCCAATGTTTAAAGAAGGGCCTAAAACCTGTCCCTTTTGTCACCCCAAGGCAGCAATGTCCACTCACTACAAAATAGCAGTAAAATACATGTCAGTCATCCCTGCTAATTTCACCAAGGAAAAATGTGTAAAGTTATAAATTAAGGTGGGACAATGAAGAAAAAAAAAACACAGCTTTCAAAATTTTTGCTCTTTCTAAACTTAGAAACCGAGAGATAATCTGTGTTACAACAGCATAAATCCCTACTATTGCTGTTAAAAACTCCTGTCATTCCTACGTAACTCCAGGCTGTAAAGATGTACCATTAATTTACCAAATATCCAACATGTTTATGAAAACAGATACATTTTAGGGCAATCAAAATATTATGGAGTTAACCAGTACTATAGTCTCAAAGGACATTCTGGCCAGGTCTCATCTCTAGTCAGACTGGCACCCATAAGTAATATATCTGTACCTGACACTATTTTCTGACATAATTCTTCAATGATTGCCAGAAAATCAAGCTTAAAGAGAAATGGACCATAACATAAGGCAAAATCTGGACATTCAGTGAAAATCTGTACAGTTGACAGGCATGACCCCCACCTGTGAACTCCTTCAAAAGGAATCATCAGTTGAACTACCATGCTCTGCACCCAAACCTACCTCACTGTCATCCAGAAACTCCATTAACCAAATGCCTGCCTTCCACAATGAAAGTCCACCAGTCCATTACAAAAAATTACAGGCAGGCTCCATAGGTTATTCCCGGACTAGCCCCAGTCCTAAATGTACCATACACCAAATATATAGCTACTGACAAGACTCATATTGCATTATAATACAACCACCGGGCAGCTTGAACATAACCACAGCTCCTACCCTCATGGCATGACCCAGGACCACATGACCACACCATATGTTATGCCCACATTCTGCCTTAAACTTTTGAAAACACTGAAGTAGAATCTTCTACAACCAGACCCACATACCTGAACACAAATGTTAGTGGGTGGTAAAACTAACCAACTACTGACCACGTTACCGCTAAGCAAAATCCACTTTTGTCATGTTATATACCACAGTTCCCCGTAATGCCAAATACATTTTATTTATTTTATTTATTATTTATTTTACATTTCTTGACCTGGTTGGTCTGACTGAGCTGTGAGGCCCATTTTCAGCAGAGACCCGGGGAGAAAAAGTCCACAGTAGAATACATTGGCACTCTGTTCCCAGATTACAGTGCCTAATTATCAAGTACCGGTCTCTAAATACACAAAATGCAAAGAAGCTTCCAAATAAATCAAAGTACTTCCCTCTGTGAAAGTTAGCTGCCACATCTAACAGAAGAGCAACAACCAGACATAGTGAATAACAAAGAAAACTCCATTTGGGATGACTAAGCAAAATGCTAGACCTGCACACATTCCTCTCTGCAACCTCATACAAGAGATCTGAACAAAGTCTAAAACCATGGAGGGACCAAGGCCTAAACAGGTGAGATTTAGATATCACACTAAGAAACACAACAAGTTGCTGGAGTATTTGTGTCGGATTTAATAAATATGTGGACCGAATGTCCTCTCAAACATTTTTTTTTTAAATTTTTGATGACGTCTTAGTTGAGTGCTAACTGCACCTGACCAGTATGGCACCATTGCTCAGCAGAGCTTGCAACCCGCAAAACGGATCCCTGCTCAGCTAAGCGTACATATGCTTGTGCAGCAAGCAGCTATTAAGCAAGTATGCCTATTGCCCACGAAGCACCTAAAATGCTCCCCAAATGAACACCGAAGGTACAGGAAGGTACAGGTCTCAACCAGTGAGACCACCATGTCTCCCCAAAACAGCCATACACCAAAACACAAGCTGAAAACCTCACAACATCAAGAACCCCAGCAACAACCCACACGCCTACAGCAAACGAACTTTGTACTGCAGCCCAGCAACCTGCAGGTTACGTACCCCACATACCCCTCGACCTCTTAAGAGCTAGAAATCTGGCTTCCCCCAGTCACAATGAAGCCATGGATAAGAATGAAGAAAGGCTCTACCCCCCTCCCCCCCAAAATAGGGACAAATTAAAATAATATCTTACAAACTACTGAGGTAACTAAATAACGAATTCCGCATCTCAAGAATTCCAGGCCCTGCACTATTGAAAGCTAAACTGAATCGTAAGTAATGCACCAGTGACCACAATATTATGAAGACAGCCTAGAAGTGTAAAGCAAATTTAGACCTAAAATGAAATACAACTGAGAGGTACACTACAGCCCAAACCCCGACAACTATAACCACAGAAAATGACTAAATTACCACAACGAGGGCTCCACATAACTCAGACCTACAATATTAAAATGCATCTACTCCCTCTTGACCCTGCTACTAGGCATATACCCCCTCTTGACCCTGCAACAGAGAGTACAACAGAGAGAGAGAAAAAAATTATCTATATGCATCTATAACAATTACTCACCTCCACTACCTGCCCACAGTTATTACCAAGGCCTACCTGTCATCAATCTACCTAGGTCATCTCGGACATAAGCCTGCCATGTAGCAAGTTCATGCCAAAAATGTGACTCCTACCTCAGTTACACTTGACAAAACCCTTAAAGTCTCTCCCTACCCTTACCCCATTTCCTCCTAAAACATCCCTCCCTTTCAATTAACCCTATCCTCCCCTTATTCTCTTAATTCCTGATAACCTATGTATCTAAGCCCACTTGAATATATCCCAGGACAAAATGGTCTGTTCCAAATTTCATGTCCCTGGGAGAATAGAACCCATGCCATTCTGCACCAAAAGAGAGTACACAACCAGCTGTATCAATGATACTGCTATAAGCTTTATGTTTTGAGTTTTAAATACTTCCTCCAAGAACAAGTATATATCCTAGGTCAACTTTCAAAAGAATTGGTGAAGGAACTATTTTACATCAAAAGTATATAATAAAAATAAGATATGCTATTAATAAAAGAAACTTGGCAGCTTATGTCCACCATTTGATTGAGTGGATGTTGCTTGTTGTTAGCTATTGTAGGATGCTTAGTGTACTATAAAATGATGAAGTTAGGTGTCTTAAATTACTTTTGGATACATTGCTTAATCAGGAGTTAATGCAAATGAGATGTTTGTGGAAAGCAACCAGATTAATAGCTGATGCTTTTGAGTGGATATAAGATCTTTTCCCTTGTCACAGCATACCGCAGTCAAACCGCAGAGTGGGAGAAAGCTTAAACATTCACAGTCATCAGAAACTACTTTTTAAAAATATATTCTTATATTATATTTGCAATAAAACACATAAGAGGCAAATAGTTCAACAGTATAAAGCTGACGTATGGATTACATTTTAAAGAATATTAAACTGGCTTATATATCACATATTATATATCACATATTCTGTCCCACGTCTAATTGAAGAAGTACTGGAAAAAGCTATCTGAGTCCATATAATCAACCCTCATTCAGGCTCAAAATTAATACCTACTTTGTATGTAGAAGTTGTTCATTTACCATCATATGCATAAATAAACTGCACCACTCTTTTTGAGGAAAATAAATGTATTTTTTACAGGAAGTAATAACTATCCTCTGAGTTGTTATACAAGATGTTTGAATTATTCATCCTCAGAAGGATGCATGCATAACTTCACAAACTGTGCAATATATGCGCTGAGTGAAATCTGTTTACTCAAACACTGAGAGTGAGAATCTTTCAGATTTCCATCGACCAAGATTTTATAATTGTACAGTGCCACTATATATGCTATTAGTCTCCCACTCCTCAGACTCATGCTAATAATAACTATTAACAAGATTCCTTTGAAATATATATAGTTAAGGATATTAAATAAGCCCTATATAACATTACTCAACATATCTTGTTTGTTTGGAGATTGAAATTACTTACTTTGTTCTATTTTCTTTCCCATTCTATAAAGAAGATTGTTTGTTTCTTTCTGCTTTTCCCGGTTATGGGTCGCCACAGCGGAACTCCGGTCCGCTAATGATTGGCAGTAGATTTTGACATGCTGGCTTGCCGGGCCTAACGTACAACCTTCAATGAAGGAACGCCCATTCATGCATGTCGCCACACAGAAGACGCTCTAACTGAGAGGCAACAACGCTGCCGGAGCACCACCACCACAGTTTAAATTCTCACACCAATGAACAAGCCTAGAAGGTAGCAAATGTGATAAGGAAGGTTATAACTTGCATAGAGTCCACAAAGATGTCTCTTTGGATCCAATTTTAAATTATTTTTTCCCTTCACAGAGCACAGAATTAAATGGTGCTTAGTTTGTCTAATAAATATTTAAATCTGTAATAACCTATAAGATATGAATGTAAAGGTACACAGTTTAGCAAAATTAAAGACCATATTATCACAGAAAGTAATTATGTCAGCTTATTTTGCATTAAGAACTACATTATCATTAATAACCATAAAATCTGAAAAAAGTTGTTGATATTATCAAGGTGGGTATATCATTAGGTGGGTTGCAAGCTGGCTCACAAATAGAACCCACAGTGTGAAAGTAGCTGACTCCAAGTCAGACTGCAGACCAGTTAGAAGTGGTGTCCCACAGGGTTCTGTCCTGAGTCCTCTCCTTCCTGTTTGGCATCTACTTCTCTGAAGTCATGAAGGGACTCTGGCTGACAAAGTTCGCAGACAATTGCAAGTTGGTAGCTATTAACTTCCCAAGGGATGTTGACATCCTACAGAAAGGCCTCACTGAGACCAACAACTGGTGTCAGAACCATGGCCTTAAGCTCAATGCCAAAAAATGTGTTGTCATTCCCCCTTGGGAAAAACCCGGTTCCCTTGAATTACCACATTGATAGTAGTCCACTGAACATAGAAGGCGTTATAAGAGATCTGGGAAAACAGGTTGACAGCAACCTCTCTTTTGAAAATCACATTGCCACTGTGGTCAGAAAGTCCTTTTATGTGGCACATCTCATTACTAAGGATTTTGCATCCAGGAAGAAAGAGGTCATTGTTTCCCTCTGTTCTTCCCTCATTAAGCCAATCATCAAGTACAATGCCCCATTTGGCAGGGACCTCACTAGACACCTGCAGCAACTGGAGAGGCCACAAAAGTACCTCACAAAGAGGATCCTAGGCCTTAAACACTTGTCCTATATGGACAGACTAAAAAAACTCCAACTATTCTCAGTCTTATATAGCCTACTTGGTCTCTGCTTGACTTACAAAGCCATGCCTGACCCAGCTCTGTTAGAAATGCTACATTTAAAGAAATCCCAATCCCTCCACACCACATGCTCCAGAGACCGCAACCTCATTACCACGATTAACAGAACATGCTGGAGGGGCAGGTTCATAACCCAGAGACTGCCCATGCTCTGGAATAGACTCCCCATACATGTCAAGCAGAGCACCACATTGGCCCTCTTCAACAGAAATCTTGATGAGTGGATGGGAAATAGAAAATTCAACCCAGGGGTCACTCCAGTGGCTCTAATCGACAGAGGCACTGGGAACTAAAGTCGGGTGGCACAATGCCAGGGTAATCCTATAGGCTAGGCTTGTAAAGGCTCTGGGGCCATTAGCCTAGTACACAACTATGAACCTATGAAACTCAAATGTATATCATAATTTAGAGACTTCAGTCCTCAATGATTTGCCAGAAAACCACAAATTTTGTGATCAAAATATGAGACAAAAATATGAACATTCTACAAAAATCTAGACAATTGAGAGGTATGTGTTAATCCAGCTGCAAATTTATAACCACATCTCAATGTAAAACTTCTAAACTTATGAAAAAAGAGGACTGGAACGCTAGCAAAAAAGTTATAACACAAAGGTGAGACATTAACCACAGATTCATGTAGCAAGTGCATTTATAGATGTCTTTAATGATTTGTTAGGTGAAATATGAAATTAAGCAAATGCTGTAACACTCTGTTTTTATATAAAATTATACTAAACATATAGGGTTATTTTAAATAAAACATTTTCCAGTTTAGCTAAGGTAAATGGGGTCTAAGCAAAAGTACTCAGTCTTCACTAAGTTGAGTATTGGGTTTATATTTTGTTAAGTTTATTAGTCAGAGACAAGCAGTAATCATTACGTAAAATCTTAAAGGTAAGTGACTTTAGTAAGAAAACAGTTGTAGCTGTTACAGGAGGCAAAGTCATTTGACCATTTTATGAGGACAACTATGTTGTTGAATGTTAGCTAAGGAAAACAAAGTCTTTGAAACTTACTCTTAATAACTTGAATCAAAGAAAAATTACGTGCTGAGTTTGGATTGAGTGCGTTCTAACTGTTGGATTCATCAGGACTTCACAAATTCCATTAGCCTGAGTGCCAATACTATGAAAAAGTCACATTGCAAACAACTTTTAGCAAACTAAAAACAACCCCTGCATGCACCCCGATACAAATATACTTATACCAATTTCATGGTTCTACATCAGTGAGGAAAATGGCAAATTCAAGGTTTGCTGAAAGTGGAGCTCAGGGCAACTGTTTTGCAGATTATCTTCAGATTTTTGTCACACTTCTAAACTGCCACTGCAGTATCTTTTTTAACAATGGCTCAATGGCTTTTCTATTAGTTGTTGCAGACCATTGTCAATTAAAGTCAATAAACTGATCAAAGCTACTGGAAGAGAATTTGATGGAACAGTCAGAAATATAATTTAGCCCTTGAGTGGTACAAAATATCCTGAACATGGTTTTAGAAGTTTATATTTTGAAGCCAGGAAGTTACTTGTCTTATGTCACCTTGTACAGAGTTATGAAGTCTTAAAATAAAGTTACTGGAACTTAATAACACTATATCATCAGCTCACAGAATGCAACTAAGGTCAACAATGTGTAAATCCTAGAGGCAGATCACTTATAAATACTGAGAAGAATAGAGGGTGTAAGACAGACTCTAGAGAAAAATCAGAAGAAAAGTAACCAATCTCTGATTTATTGTCTTGTATGAAGACTTGAAAGGACAAATGATGACTTTATCTGAAACTCTTTAGTTAGCTAGTCTAACAAACAGTAGATCATGATCTACAGTTTCAAAAGTAAATTTAGGACCCATTAATATGGCTCATGTGAGGTGTACTTTTTCCATATTAGACAAAAATGAAGCTAGAAATTGTAAATTGCACCAACTTTGCTAAAATTTATACTAAATATGTGCATTTACTTGTTAAACTAGGCAACCATTTGAAATGTTGGGACCCACAACAGAGAGTCCCAAAATATGGAGACTGAAAGGCTGAAAGAATGGATGTATGTACATATAAGTCCAAGATACCATTTCTCAGAATACTACCTTTTCTCTGAAGTCTGATGATCTGAGAGTTGGTATAGACATAAGTTCAGGGGGTGGTGTAAAGGGGCTCCCCCTCACACAAAATACATTTTTAAAGAAAAGAGCAATTTTCGAGTTTTGCTCTTTTCCTGAGTTTTTGGATACAGTAAAACTAATCATATTTCCTTACATAGTCAATGAATTGTTGAAAAGCAAGTCACCCTGAAAGGTTTGTAGCTATAAGTTTGAAATCACTGGGTTTTATTAGAAAAGGAATTTGTGGAAGTGGTTTGATTAAAGCATGTTTAAAATTATAGGGAATGACATCTGTCTGGGGAAAGATTAAATGGACAAGCTAATGGTTTGGGTAAAATAACAATAGCCTGCTTTTAGGATGGTAGAATGTAAAATGTGGTCATAAAGGGAGTAGTAGAATGTGATATATTCTATATGTTTTTCAGCTTCCTTAAAGTGAATTTTCTTAAAAATTAAAATATGGTATATCAAGAATCTGGGGGAGGTATGGATTTTCAGCAGATGGAACGTGATCAGAAATTATCACAGATGATGAAACAGTAGGGGAAATCAAGATGGAAGGGAGGCTGGCATAGTGGTTAAGGTGTTTATCTTACAGACACAAGGTGCAGGGTTTGAGTCTCACATGGGGTAATTGGCTAGACTTAAAATGGCCCACAAGGACAGTTAGCTTAATACTAATCTATGAACTAATCTATATGGCTCTAATGACTTCTTTTTATGCCTTTTAAGACAGACCAAAATTTGTTTTATTTTTTTCTGCATACCTTGGTCTTTGGTTTATCTAAATGTTAAGCATATAGTTAAGAGAAAAGAAACATAAATTAGAAACTAAATCAGTAACCAGATGTTGAAACCCAAATCTTTTTCAGCTCCTAATATTGGCTAAAACCTTGGCCATTACATACAGCTCAATGTATGGAAGTTTAGTAACCACATGATCTGGAAAAGATACTAGGATACCAAGTTATAGTATGGAACATGAGGATAATTCTGTATGAAAAAAATCCATTAAATTGTTTTTATTTTTAACTCCAGATGGCAGGGATAGATTAATTCATAACAAAAAGATAATGGTTTTAGCAGAACAATCATCTTTATTATATTGATGTGAACTTTTAATGAGAAAATATATGAATGTCATCATTATACAGGCATGTTCTGCAGTTTAATGTGAGTTAAACTGGGCAGATTTCAAATTGCCTGAATGATATCTACATCTTAACATCCTATGTATTTGCATAGTTCAGTACTACAAACTTATATATGCAGATTGATCCTACAGGTGATAAAATATATACATTTAGATTTCCCTTAACAGATTCTGCATCAAACTAAATTTCTGGATTCTTCTACTTATGTCTATATAAAGTTGAACTGACACTGAATCATGAATAATAAATAACAGTACATCATCTCCATATACTAAAGTATTTATAAGGTAAGACTCCTAAATCTAAAGGCAAGATTTACTTAGCAGCTTGAATTAATGCTAACATTACATCTGTAGCCAAGATAAATAGACAAGGACTTTGTGATAGCTCTGTTTCACTTTATTTGATTGCACAAATTTCAAAGTATCAACCCCATTGATTGATACTAATACTGAATGTTTAACATGAGGGTTCTAATCAAATTATTGAGATGGAAGGAAAATTGTGGCAAATGTTAATGTATGTCAGTCATACCAAATGCATTATGAACATTTATCACAAATAGAGTAGGTCCTTAAAGACTGCATGCTTTTGATATAAATATTAATTATTAAGATCTGTACATGTTGATTAAGCTATGCTACATGTCTAGAAGAAACAAACAAGTACTGTTATGGTCATGTCATTAAAAACCTCTCAAAACCTGTCTGTTTTAGTAAAAGACTTGTTCTAATAGCCCCAGCTTTATAATCCATATTTACAAGGTACATTGGCCTATAACCTGTAGCATGTAAACATGTTTACAAATCATTAGGAATTAAGATGATGTTCGACAGATTTTGATTAGAGGAAAAATCCCATCCTGGAATACTGTGTATCTGAATAAATTTAAGAATTAGAGGCACCAGTTACATTTTAAAATGTTTGTAAAACTATCTAAGGAACATATGACTACCATCCCTGGGATTCAGTAAACTCCATGTAGGCTTTGCATAAAGCCTACAAGGATGTACATTTGTGGGTGGTGTTGTGCAGTGTGCAGCAGTGCTAATTGATATTCATGCTGCACACAGCATTTAAACATAAATAAGCATGGTTTCATGGGTAGCAACAGTGTTGCTGGCCACGAAACCATGTAAAACAACATGGATAGCAATCTGGTTTACATCAGAGCACAGTCAGTTAGTGTGGTTGTACAAAATGCCACAGTGATCACCAGGGCTTAACATATATAGTTCTCATAGCTCTCAGTCTCTTAGTGGAAGAAATCTTGCAAAGCTCAACATAATGGGGGACAATGACCCAGAAAGAGGGACACATTTTACATATTTATTCTTTTAAACTTTGATATGTGCTAGAATAACAAGGTTTGTGTTAAGATACATTTTCTGAAGGATTTGAAGTCTGAAACTCAAATGTATGTAATTATTGAGTGACATCAGTCCTGAGATAATCCCAGTGATATGGCAGAAATCCACAAATGTTATGAGGAACAAACCAAAAGATATAAGGCAAAATCTGGATGTTCTGTGAACATCTGGACAGTTGAGAGGTACAATAGTTATGTATATGGTCCAAACATAGTACAGGACAGTGTGTACAGTGCAGACTATTGTGAAATCCCATTCTTGGCATTCTGTACTGAAGTTGTGTGAATGATCTGTAATGGTACTTGGACTGCCATGTATAATAAACACTTAGGGGAAGTTTTTGTATATTGAATAGGTACGCACAGATGAATTGTAGGAATGAAGTCAGGGAAACAAGAGAGGTGAAACAACCTAATGTACAGCAGATGAGGGCATGTCAGTGGAAGACATTTGTAGCAGCAACACCAGTCACATCTAAATATGGTACAGCAGGGACTGCACAATAAAATGTGTATTATGTGACTGTCACACAAGGTGACATAACAATGGGGAAGATGTCTGTGTGAGATAAGCATCCTTACAAGTACAATGCAGAGGACATCTATCAGGGATGTGTTATACAATTGGAGTAGGGTGCATATTTTGAAGCAGTGCAAACTAAATTGCCTGAATAAGAGTATAATCTAGCATGTCGAGGGATCAGTTGCTAATGTCCTCTCCTGCTCAGCTGGTGAACCTGGGAATATTGAGGCAATGTTACAATTGCCTCATGTACACAGACAACCCTCTCCTCCTCCCACAAAACACAAATACATGCGAGAGATGCAACTATACGGCCAAACTGGAGGCTGAGCTCTCTCAACATAGGACTGGCATGACCAGACAGGAGGAGAAGGTAACCACACACACTATAGACCCAGTCTCACATAATACCATCACAACCTCAAATCATACACATAAACACACAAAGACATACTCGGAGGCTCTGATCAAAAATCTACCAAAACAGCAGAGGCCACCAAAGCAGACACCCAAACAACTACCACCTCAGAACACAACACCTGCAACACATAGACCACACAGTCGGAGTGTCAAGCAGTCACAGCCCTTAAGGTCAAACACAATGCCAGACACACTAGTCATTGGTGACTCCATAGTCAGACACACTGACGTCCCGCTCACCAGACTGAGCAAGGAGAAGGTCACAGTAAGCTGCCTGTCGGGTGCTAGAATCCGCCACATAACGCATGCACTCAGGTCTCTCAACAGCAGGTACAAGTACGACTCAATCATTGTACACGCTGGTGTTAACGACCTGAGACGTACCTCCTTGGACTACATGAAAAGAGACATAGAGGAGCTCTCTGATTATGTAGCCCAAGCAGGTATGACCCTGACCTTGAGCAGTATCCTACCTTCACCAAGAATGATGCCACAATACAGAGATAAGATGATCAGCTTTAACAATTGGCTTAAACTCTGGTGTCATTCAAAGGGGATCCAATGTCTGTCTGCCTGGGATGACATGCTGGACAAGCCACGCTGCTTCAAGGGATGGCTTGCACTTGTCACCCTGGGATTCCGGATTTTGGCAAAGGCTCTTGCCACCCCCATAGTGCCTTTTTTAAGCAAGGCTCAAATTCTAAACCTACCACCCTAGAACAAAACAAAGAAAAAACTAACTAAGGGTATGCTGCTCAATGCCAGAAGTCTCAACCTCAAGATGCACTTTCGAGGCCCTTCTCAGTAAGGAGAACAAGGATGTGTGTGCTGTGACAGAAACCTGGTTCAAGGCTCCTGAGAGCACCCGAGCACTATCAGGTATTACCTCATCTCATGCCGGCCCCAAAACCGGACAATACCAAGAAAGGAGGGGTATCCATATTCATCAAGGACACCCACACCTCAAGATTGGTGGCACGATGCATCGGAAACCATCCAGGTAATTAACCATAGGCAAGATTGCTCTGCAATTTGTAGCATGTTACAGGCCACCCTCGCAAACTCAGGAACCTCATATGGCCTTCCTGAAAACACTGGAGGATAAATGTATCTCGAACACCATCATACTAGGTGACTTCAACTACCCTAATATAGACTGGGAACACTACTCAAGCCCAAACACTCTAGCCCAAAAGTTCCTGGAATTCATAAACTCAAATGCCATGGAACAACTAGTCACCAAGAGGAGAAAACATACTTGATCTCATCATCACGAACATGGGAGCACAATGTTCAACACCGGAAGTATACCCTCACTGGTGAGATCTGATCACAAACTAATCTGGAGGTCCTCATCCGCCCACCGAAATGAAAAGACCACAGTAAAGAACTTCGAAGCCGACTTCACACTTCTAAAGACTAGTGTGGTCTCCTTTAAGGCCCCTGAGCCGGCGGTTAACATTACTCAAACCGCTGAATCACTTACAAATGCCTTCTACCAGCACCTGCAGGCTGCATGGATCAGGCAATCCCAAGCAAAACAAAGACTCTATGTACCAAAGGCAAGTGTCCAGTCTGGTGGACCCCAGCCATAAACAAACTCTACAACAAAAGGAGAAAGCTACTACAAGATAGCGCAAAATCCTTAAAGGTAAGACACCGCTGATCACTATAAGTAAAAAGCTAAGAGCTCTCATAAAATCATCCAAAGCTAATTTTGAGAAAAAATAGCTAAGGACTCTAAAGACAACCATAAGGCATTCTTTAGCTATGTCAGAAACCTAGGAGGAAACTCCCAGATATGCTCAGAATTAGTTCAAAATGATGTGAAGATTACTGATCCTACAGACATTGCCAACATACTGGCTGACAAGTTCAGTGCAACTTCTCCCCCTAATGGAGAGATATCTATACCAAATGATTTTGGCCCCGCAAGCATCTTTAACGCCCCAGTGAGAACTGCTCTCTCAGGCAAAGAACACAGCATCCATGGGACCTGATGGTGTCCCCGGCTGTGTGCTCCACGAACTCAACGAGGAATTAAACCCACAGTTAGGACAGCTGTTTAATCTTAGTCTCACCTCCGGATCAGGAGTGGCGCTGTGGTCCCACTCCACAAAGGCGGTGCCTCCACCGACCCTGGAAATTACCGTCCCATTAGCTTGACAAGCCTTATCTGCAAAGCCATGGAGAGGATCATAATGGATCTCATAAATAAAGACATAGGAACTTGCAGACTTTGGATCCAACCCAGTTTGGCTTTGTCAAAGGCAGATCATGCTTTTAAACTTGGTTGACTTTTGAAACAGTCACCAAGGCCATTGACAAGGAAAGGCAGTCCATACAGCCTACCTAGACCTGGCGGGCTTTCGATACAATACCTCACTCGGGTATCATTGAAAAACTCATCAACTTAAATGTAAACCCATACATTACAAGATGGGTTGCAAACTGGCTGAGTGACAGAACCCACAGGGTCAGAGTTGCTGGCGCCATGTCAGACTCAAAGCCTGTCACAAGTGGTGTCTCACAGGGCTCAGTCCTGGGCCCACTCTTTTGGCATCTACTTTTCTGAAGTACAAGCAAACACAGGAGGGTTATGGCTGACAAAGTTTGCAGATGACTGCAAACTGGGTGCCGTAGTTGAAAACACATCCAACACAGATATCCTTCAGAAGGGTCTCACACAAACGGATAACTGGTGCCAGAGCCATGGCCTAAAGTTAAATGCCAAGAAATGCATAGTCATACCCTTGAAAAATAAGGTTACCCTAGCTACCATATAGGTGGCAATCTCCTGAACACAGAAGAAGTTATTAGGGACCTGGGAACCCAGGTTGACAGTAGCCTTTCATTCGACACTCATATTGCTAAAGTAGTTAGGAAGACCTTCTACACTGCCCACCTTATCATGAAGGGATTCACATCTAGATCAAGGAGTCATAGTTTCCCTATACTCATCACTCATCAGACCAATGATCGAGTACAATGCCCCATTCGAATGTATCTGACCCGACACTTGCAGCAGCTGGAGAGGCCACAAAGTTCCTCACCAAAAGGATAAAGGGTCTCAAAAATCTGTCTTATGCTGCCCGACTGAAATAACTCCAGTTATATTCAGTTGCTTACCGCTTGCTCAGAGGTGACCTATGCCTGACATACAAGGCCATGTCAAACCCAGATTTGATGAACATGCTTCATCTCAAAAATCTAGATCCCTCAGAGCCACAAGGCGGAGACTTAAACCTCGACATGGTTATTAATAGGACGTGCTGGAGGGATAGATTCATCACCCAAAGACTCCCTATGCTGTGGAACAAAATCCCGGTTTATGTGAGGCAGAGCACCTTGCTGGCCTTGTTCAAGAGGAATATTGACCAATGGATGGGAGATCGCAGATACACCCCAGGGCTTACCTCAGTGTCACTGCTCGACAGAGGCACAGCAAAATAATGAGCATAGTTTCTCCAAACTAAAGGGGTGGCATAAGCCACAAAACTATGGTCTAGGCTTATAAATGCCCTCGGGCAGATAGCCTAATATGAACCTAATAATATGAACCTAAGAGGTCTCCATCAAGTGGGACACAGGTAAAGGTTCATGGACAACATTAAAAGAAGCATGCACGATCATGGACAATATCAGAATAATACCACCAGTAATCCCATGTCTCTGATGTAATGAATGTGATTTAGAGTGATCAGAGATGATTGTGCACAAACACACTTGTACAACAACTATTATGACATGTCCACACTCTGTCAGGGTAATCATGCACACTGTCCTGACACTGTAACATATGCTAGTGATGCTACGAGGGACACTGCTATACCTGTGACATTATGATCAATACAGGCTAGTTGACTGGTGTTCAGGATATATATATATATATATATATATATATATATATATATATATATATATATATATACACAGCACAATCCACACTGTCACAAATGTTACTCTTGCCATTAATGTTGTCAAACAGTACTGTGTACATCACTGGAACAGGTATCACACATACATCTGGTGTAACACCTTGATTGGGGTTGTGCACCATCAGACAGTAATGTTTATGCCACAAAAAGAATACCTATGTATGGTCAATAAGATGAGTGACAGCTCACTGTAGCAAAGATGATACACTTCAGTTACACATCACTGGATGTTGTGGAGTCAGGTACATGAAGAAGGGTGCATTATATTCAGTTATTGGTGTGATGAAGGCTGTGAACTATGGAAGTATTATGGCCTCTGATATGGATGCCGTTCACATAGTAGTTGTGCTACATACAAGGAAGTAGTCAGCACTGTGGCCACATGCTGGTGGATGTTCCACCTACCATCTGCCCCAAGACACAGGTCACATACCTATTGGTCAGATTATAGGATGTGATATCTACATTATACTTGGATTGTGTGTTTGTTTTCCTGATGTAATAAATCCCCCCATGGTTTTGTGACATTGCAGGTGTTGTCATGACTGTGGCAGCAATCTTTGATATGTGTTAATACTGTCTATATTATACTAATATTACAGTTGAAGTCAATGATTGCCCACAGTCTGTAGTCCTTCAGACAGCTGTTTGAATACATGTGTATGTCATTTGTAATGTCCAAGATTTAAATAGTGGATGGGAAAAGGCCTAGCAGACAGCCCTGATGTATGGAGCTGATCACTGGACCTGAGATATAGGTCACTTCATGCATTTCAACATATTTAGATACCATGTATATGATACAGTGGTTTCCCAACTTGGTGATGTAGGTGTTTATGGCCACATCTGACAGTGTCAAGTGACTACCTCAGTGTGGATTTGTGGTAAATGCCTTGGGCTTGTCAAGTTCAAAAGGATGTTAGTGTTGTCATCATGCATGCCCTTGATGACCTCTTTGAGGGCATCTAACAGATGTAGCAGACATGAAGTAGCACTAACAGCTCACACTGGTCTGTTGCACACAGCCAGGATATTAATATTACTAGTTTCCATTTATAAAAGGTCCATGATGACATGTTGGTCTACCTCACAGATGAGGAGCCAGGATGTGTCTATATATGCATGCACCAGGTGCCGTCCCTCCCAACTCAGATGGTAGCATGCTGATGTATACCCTTCTACAGGAACATAGTCTGTGTGGAGGGTGTATTGAAGTGTGTATTCAACCATGTCAGGAAGGCGTATGTAATGAGTCACATGATAGGTGATCTGTGATGTTGTCACAGCCCATTGATTCTATGTGATAGGCCTGGATAGGACAGTGCATACTGGCTATCCTGATCTGGCCTAAGGTTTGGACAGAATTCCCCTCACAGGTATTATTGAGAAACTCTCCCAGTTGGGGATTCACCCTTATGTCACTAGATGGGTAACCAATTGGCTCACTGACAGAACAAATACTGTGAAAGTTGTGAATCAAGCTGTACCAGTAGAGCTGTTACCATTACACAATGCCAGGGTAATCCTATGGGCTAGGCTTGTAAAGGCTGCAGGGCCATTAGCCTAGTACACACCTATGAACCTATTAGCATACCCCAGGAATTTGTGCTTGGCTCTTTACTGTTTGGAATCTATTTCCTGACAGATCAGGCTAAAGTATACAGCCTTTGGCTTACCACGTTTGCTGATTCTTACATAGGGGTAATCATTGAGTCCACCTATGATGATAACATACTACAGGAAAGGCTAACACATACAAACAACTGGTGACGAAGCCAAACAGTCTACAAATAAATGCAAAAACATGTCTTTATTTTGTCCTTCTGCAAAGTGGAATTCCCTGCTTATTACAACATTGATAAAAATCCCACTATACTGAAACTAAGTGATGTAAGCACTGGGAACAGAATTACATAGCAATCTGAACTTTGACCATCAAGTGTCCACACTCGTATTGAAAGTCACTGTTGTGCACATTATAAGTCACACCATCATATTCAGATCTGAAGATTATATTACAGCACTGTACTTGAAACTCATCAGAACACTAATATAGAGTATAATGCTCTCTTTTGCAGGTATCTCACTAGACACATGCAGCAGCTGGAGAGACCACAAGGGCTTCTCACCAGGAAAACACAGGGCCTACAAACCATGCCATAATGTATGTGAAGAGACTGAAACCCATGTCACTGTAATCTGTATCTTGTAGGATGAGGTGACTTCTGCCTGGCCTCCAGCCCAATCTCTGACCCTGCACTGGTGGGAATAATGCACATCCATAAATCAGATATACCCGATGACATCTTCATTGTCTGGTAAGCAGAATGTGGTTATAACAGTGTCCTACACGCTGGTGTAAAAGGCTCTCTGAAATGTCAAGCAACTGCATAAACACACACACACACACACACACACACACACACACACACACACACACACACACACACACACACACACACACACACACACACACACACACACACATACACACACACACCAGTTGACAGCAGTGAGAACATAATCCCTATCTCTATAAGTACACAGACTACAAAACTTTGTATTTAAGGCAAGAATCACAGCTCATGTCTGACTTGGAGTATCTCAGACAAAAATTTATAGCTGATGGAATCAGCAGTGTTTGGTGAGGAGAATATGGTAATAGTGTCTCACATCCTGGTATAAAAGTCCCTCTGTAATGTCAAGCAAGTGCACAAACACACAACCCAAAGTTGACTGCAGTGAGAATAAAACCCCTACCTAAGTACACAAACTACAGATCTCAATAATTCATGTATGCACCATGGCACACGTCTGACATTTGCAAGGCTAAAGGACAATTTATAGTGGATGACATCAGTAGTGCATATTGAAGAGAAGATGTTGGGAAGCCTGTATGAAATGGATGTGCAGGCATGTGGAAGTGTCAATTCATGGGATTACAGTGGTAACTGTAAGATACACACTTATGCTCTTATGGCTAGACACACATAGACACACACATACACACCCACATTTGACTGTAGTGAGAACAGGATCCCCTACCTATCTAAGTACACAGACTACAGAGCTCAGTAATTTACAGAAGTATCATAACACAAGTTTGACTTTTACAAGGCTGCAGGAAAACTTATAGTGCATGACAACAGCAAAACATATTGAAGAGAAGATCTGCATGAAATGAATATGTAGGTATGTGCAACTGCCAAATACTGTCAGATCGTGGGATTGGAGCTATAGCTGTAGGATGCACAGTTATGTTCTTCTGGCTAGACACACAAAGATACACACACACACACACACACACACACACACACACACACACACACACACACACACACACACACACACACACACACACACACACACACACACACACACAGTTAACTGCAGTGTGAACAGAACCCCCTACCTAAACTACAGAGCTCAGTAGTTTACACAAGTGTCATGGCACAAGTCTGACTTTTACAAGGCTGCAGGGCAACCTATAGTGGATGAAATCAGCACTGGATGTAGGATAGAAGATGATGGGAGGCCTGCACAGGTTCATAGCTTCATAGGTTCATATGAGGTTGCTAGGCCAAAGGCCTTTATAAACCTAGCCATGTAAAAACCCTAGTATCCCTATTGAGCAGACTTAGATGGTCATTGTTAGCAAAACAATTTTGTGATCAGCACCAACTGCCCCTGTCCATGAGGGACATAGGTGTCACCCCTGGGATGAATTTAAATTCACCCATCCAGTTGTCAAATTTGCACTTGAATAGGGTCAATGAGGAACACTGCTTCACATGCAGTGGGAACATATTACAGCAGAGCAGCAATCACTGGGAGATATATCTGTGTCTCCACCATGTTCTGTTTATGTCACAGGCTAGGTTGAAATCCTTGAAGCAAGTTATTTTTGCCCAAGTTAATTTACGGATCTTCAGCATTTCCAGTAGGGCAGGGTCTGAGACTGCTCTTTAGGCCAGGCACAGGTCGCCTCACAGCTGCTTCTATGATACTGAGGACAGTGAAAGGTTTTTCAGTCTTACCATGTATGTCATGTTTTGGAGGTCCTGGATTCTCCTTGTCAGAAAGTTTTGTGTTTTCTCCAGTTGCTGCAGGTGTCTGGTGAGGTACATACATAAGGGAACATTGCACTCAATTAGTAGTCTGGTAAATGTCAAGTACAGCAGAACTATGACCTCCCTGGTCTTGGGTTTGATGCCCATATTTATGAGGTGTGAAATGTAGAATGTGTGTCTTACACTATGGCCACATAATGAATGAAGTTTATATTGCCATCAACCAGTGTTCCCAAGTCTCACACCACTGAGTTTGAGCTCAGAGGGGTGCTATGTATATCATAATTAGTTGGGTATTTCTTTGGCAAAGGAGAGAATGAGGCATTTTTTTGCATTAAGTTTCATTCCGTGAGCTTGGCACCATTATTTGTCTGTGTCAGCCCTTTCTGCAATATGTTAATATCACTATAGGACTCTATAGGATTGCTCCCAGTTAACAGTCATCTGCAAACATGTTAAACTGCAGGCCATCTACATTTGCCTGGACTT